>NW_020450694.1:717207-804181 GCF_003343035.1 Apteryx rowi
CATTTCATTCATCTTGGTGGATGAAAATAGCCTACGCAGTTTCAATTCCTTTTTTTTAATCTTTGTTTTTTAAATCATCGGTTTCATTCTCAGACAACCTCTTTGCTGCAAAAAATAAATGCGTCTTTAGATTAAGAGCTCTGTCTTCATTTAAAAGCTACTGGGAGCGCGGCCCAAATAAGTGTTACCTCCATGCGCCTTCTGAATATAAATCCTGTCTACGCTCCCTGACTGCCAATTTCTCCCATTAGCCAAAATCTGACATTGAGTGATAAATTTCAAGGGCTTCTTTCTGCAATTAATAAACTGAGCAACAGATGCACTCCTGAATTTCCAAAAACCTCGCGCTGTGACCAAGGAGCAGGGCTGTACAGCTGGGGAGGTTGCTTTGCATGCAGAAGAGAGACGCACCATGACTCTGGGCTCAAACCCGCCTTGACCATGGAGCCCAAATCACTGCCTCCCCATCCCTCTCTCTTCCAAGGTCGCGCACAATGTACAAAGTTTCTAGCTAAAACATAAAGATTGGGCGATACTATAATTCCAGATAAAAATATGCACTCAGTAGTTATATATAGCTATGTACATATGTGCAAAGGCAACAAAACATATGAGCAAACACACAATATGGCCATGTCTTTAAAAGCAAGATAAGGAAGCTGTGTCTATTAGCACAGGAAGAGAGCGGGGACACAATCGGATATTGCAGGCGAAGAACAACTGTTAAAAGTGACTGAAATCAAAACTGCGACAAATCTTTCCTGGCAGGTCCAGGCTACAACCTTTTTCCGGCTGCGGGCTGGCGGGCAGGAGGAGGGGTGGGAGCCGGCGTTGCGCCCGGCCGAGCCGCGGGAGCGAGCCTGGCACGCGGGGACAGTCGCCCCGGACCAGGCAGGTTTGCAGGCTGGTCTTGCCAGGGAGCGAGGGGGGCTCCGAGCTGGTTATTAGTCACTCCATGCATTGCTGTGGTCACCCCTCACTTCGTGCCCCGACACCGGATTCGCGGCTGCTAAGTGCCCCCGCTCGGGCGGAGGCCAGCTCTTCAGACGCAGCCCCCCTGCTTTTCGGTTCCTGGCTGAGTCCTGGTCCGCTCGGGCCAGCAATGAAAATAAATGTGAAAACACAGCTCTGCTCTCGGACAGGCAGAGCAGACGGTTTAGGAGCTAAGATTTAGTTACAGCAAAAACAAAGTTGTAACAGGAGTCAATATTTTTCTTCTTTTCATTTGCATTTAAAATGTCACTGTGGGGGCTTTATTATTATTGTTGTAAATGTACACCTTGAGCTTTTCAAATTGTGATCCTGCCACACGCACGGAAATTGGAGCTGATCTCCCGCTGCACAGAAACTGCCCATCCAAATTTCGTTGCCCCAAAGAAACTAACTACGGGGGGGTGTCACCCTCCGCCTGAAACGCAAATTATAGATCCATTTCTGTGCTCAGGTCCACTTGGACAGGCTCTTAAATCAATCCGGCAACGTCTAAGCTCCTCCTGAATGCTTCCATTTATTAATAATTAATTATTACATAGCCCAGAGCAGAAGTTTCTATTCTAAATTGTTCTTTTTGCCAGTAATTTTGGGGTAGCACCCATGGGATGACTGTCACAGCTGGGACTCTCTTTTTAGGGGCTGTACAAACAGGGGACAGGAAGATAATTGCAGCCCTGCCCCAAAAGAGTTGATGGCCGAACTACAAGCCTGATTTTTCAGGAGGTTTCACTGGCTCCTCTGCACCCAAAAACCTTATTGCAGTGGCATGAGGACCTCGTATGAGCAACGCGTGTGGCCAGAGTATGCGCAGTTGTTATTACACATGAAAAGAGTCTGGGTCCTGGAAACGAATCCTTGGATTTTTCCCAGGGCAATGTGCTTTTAGGAGAATAACAAACAGAAGATCGCAGGGGGCTTTGTCGGGTCAGGCACCATCTGGTCTCTCATTCTTGGCTCCAGCGAGACTGAAGGGCTTGTCTTCAGCCCACCATTGCTCTTGGAAATGGTTAGCATATGTGTAGGCTCTTGGCATCCCCAAGCGCTGGCCAGGAAGAACGGACCCTTTGGGAACGCCTTTGTTGGGGGGAAACTGAGGCACGCAGAAGCAAGCTGGCCTCACGCGTCCGCGTGAACCTGATGCCACGATGGGGAAAGAGTGGGTGGTTGGAGAGTGGACAGAGGCAGCCCAGTGGTCAGGGCAGCGGCCACAAGCATGGTGCTTGGCACAATGGGAATGCCACCAACGGGTGCACCTGTGTGGTGCTTGGTGCAAAGGGAATGCCACCGATGGGTGCATCTGCACGGCGCTCGGTGCAATGGGAGCACCACTGATGGGTGAACCCACGCGGTGCTTAATGCAATGGGAACACCACCAGTGAGTGTACCCACGTGGTGCTCAGCGCAACGGGAACACCACTGATGGCTGTACCCATGCGGTGCTCAGCGCAACGGGAACACCACCAGTGAGTGTACCCGCGTGGTGCTCAGCACACCAGGAACACCACTGATGCATGCACTTGCACAGTGCTTGGTGCAATGGGAACACCACCAATGGATGCACCCGCATGGTGCTTGGCGCAACGGGAATGCCACCAATGGATGCACCCGCAGGCTCCCTCCTCCCCGCGGCCGACAGACGAGCCCTGCTCCTCATCCCGCTGGCGATGACGGGTATCGTCTGATCGCACAGGCAGGCTGGTCCCTTCCTGGGCAGACTGACACAGCTTCCTCCGCTGCTGACGGATGCCAGAGTCTCGCAGCTCTGCCGCGATAAACAGCTCGCTCTTGGCAGGTTATACAGACTCGCTGCAGAAAAGGGCTGGGATTTTTGGTGGTGCTTTTTTCTCAGATGTTCACATTCTTTCCTCCTTGAAAACATTCTATTTCCTCCTCCTCAGCAGAAAAAAAAAGGCTGCATGAAAGGATCTGGAACATGCTAATAACTGCACACGCCTCTCGGGGCATGTATCAATCTTCCCAGGATGTTCCCATGGAGATGACCTAATATGCTGCTCTCCCCTCCTTCCATTTCAGAGCTCTTCAACCTGCCGCACAGGCAGGAAAAGTTTATAAAAACAAATCCCTGCAAATGCGGCTTGCAAACCCTCCCTGGGAAGGAAGATGCGCAGCAGCCGGGGCTGCCCGGGGACCCCTGCTGCAACGGGGCCCTGTACCCAGAGCCGCCGCGTCCCCGAGCCGCTGCCGCCAGCGAGGCAAAGCAGTGACGGGCCGAAAGCTTCAGCCCCTTGGGAGGAAGAAAAGACCAACGGAGAGAGACGGAGGGGGCTGCGCTGCTTCCCCCTTGGCCCAGCGGTCCRGGGGGCAGCCGTGGGGCCGCGGCGAGTCCCGGGACATCGCTGCAGCCCGCTGACCTGTGCCCACGCTCGCCCGGCACAGCTGCCCCCCGTCCCTGCGGCGTCCCTGCGGACCCTGGGTTGAAAAGCAATGGTCTGGGGCTTGCTATCGCGGCCCCCGGGGGGCAACGTGGTGTAAAGTCACGGCTACATCTGCTGAGCAACTGGTAACCAGTGACTGACCACCCTTACGGTTAGAAACTGTCCATTAACAGCTGTGTGCTGCTTTTTAAGGACACAGTCTGGAAAGAGGAAGAGGAAGATACAGCTGTGGAAGGAATGCATCCTCACTAAATTAATTCTTGACTTTTTCAAGTCACTCTGGATGCTTTAGGCTGGGACTATGCAGCTACAAATTCCCAGGGACTGCATCGTGGGGCGGGCGTTACAGCTTCAAAGACCACTTTGTTTCTAAACATGCCTGGGCTATCGCTTTCCAGTTTTGAAGCCGCTAGGGTGTACCTAAGCTGCTTAGAGCAGTTTTAAAAAGAACTGCCGGCCCCAGAAGCTGCATTTCTTATGCAGCCCCATGACTCTGGATGTGGAGATCTCCAAGAGCCACTGAAATGCTGGGTCAGAGCCCCTGATGCCCCAGGGTCACATCTGGGGGATTCATGGAGGCAAATATATTGACCATGTCCCACATCAGTGCAGAAGCACCCTGTTGGTGCCAGGTGACGGTCCCATGGCACACGATGATAAGGCCAAGGGTACCCAAACATGACTTGAACCACCTAGCGCTCTTCCTATGGCCACGGGTGACGGGCTGGCAGGGAGCAGAGGAAAGCGGAGAGGCCGGGAGGGACACCACCGGGACAGCGTTTGCGACACGGAGGTAGGAGCTGCTCTGAGCCCCACGTGGGACCTGGCGCATCTCCAGGCACCAGACTGCCGTGGTATTCCTGTGGGAGCTACACCTCCTCCCACCCATGGGTGGGCTCTTTGTGCCGTGCCCCTCGCTTTGATCTCTGCTTCTTCCCCTAAATCTGTCAGCTGGTGACTCTGCCGTAACTCCCCACGACCCACTTCACAGGCTGAAACCCTCCTGGGCAAACAAAATATCCTCCCCGTCACCCTGGGCCCCTGACAATGCTATCATTCTCCTTAAGCGCGTGTTAAAGAGGCTACATAAAATTAAAATGTATCTTTTCTGATGACACCAAATCCTAGTCTTAAAAAGTAATTTGTGAGGGGGACATCAATCGTGAATAGCTAGCGTTGCTTTTGCTAACTCATGAGAAAAAGTCTTTGTTCTGAAATCTTGCCTATGGTGCTATTGGCAGCAATCACTCTTCCGAAAACCGCACAAAGTTTTAGCTTAACTCACTTGCAGACATCGCTTGAGCCATCGTATCACAGACAACGCTGCCAGTTTCCAGGTAGCGTTTGGCTAAATGGACTTGGACAACAAGGGGAGCAAATTCGGCAGATGCTGTTCCCCTTTCCTTGATGAGGACTCTGCTTTCACTGCAAACACATCTGAGGTTCAGCTGTTGTATGGATCAAGTCAGCAAGAATACAGCTGCATTTAGCAAGATTTTTTCCTACAATTCTCTGGTCCCCCTCCTTCCCCGGAAATCATCATTTAAGGTTACAGTTGTGAGATTTAGCTTTTAAAACTGGGAATTCTCATCACATAAGAAAACACTTGCAATGGAGTTTAATGAAATCAGGTATTCAGATCTCCTCCTGCAAGGGGCTTTGAACACCTAATACTTGTTGTATGCTTTGAAAATCATTGCCTTAGGTATGAAAGATCAGCTCAAGTCATCCCTGCTCTTGTTCAAGTGTTAACTGCATCCCTGGGCTCCATCCCCTTTAGCCCTATCTGCCCGCATCAGTACATGTATCTGTCAAAAATATAACACAGTGTAGTCTGAAATGCCCTTTTCCCTCTGGTAGCCCGCTTGCAGCTAGCAGAGCCACTCCGCTCCAGTTCGGTTTACACCAGGCACGCTTGGTGTTTCAAACATGGCTTAAACCAGCTGCTCAGGAGACCAACGAGCTGAGCTGAGCTGAGCTCGCGTTTTCTGCCTCCAGCCCCTTTCGGTTACCAGAGCTCAAGCCTTCTCGCTGGCTCCCTGGGAAGGGAAACTCTCTAACTTTCCGCCTGGGAAAAACCCTGGGCGAAGCCTTCCCACGTTCTCCCTCGGCACTGGGGTGCGGACGGCTGCTCAGACCTCCTGCTGACGGGACAC
Source organism: Apteryx rowi (assembly GCF_003343035.1). Lineage (NCBI taxonomy): Eukaryota > Metazoa > Chordata > Aves > Apterygiformes > Apterygidae > Apteryx > Apteryx rowi. The sequence continues at coordinate 722,753 of NW_020450694.1, forward strand.
GTGTGCTGCGGAGTCCCACCACTCTCCATCTCCACCTCGCACCATTCAACCGCCCGTTCTCTTCCTGCAATATTGACACCTGATGCAGCCACATGGAAAGGCTATATTCAGCAGTCCGAGGAGGCGGCGGGGAGCGGAGCAGCCTGCGTGCGGGCCGCGCAGGAGGGAAGGCTGCGGCTGAGCTGTACTGCACCGTCTGCCAGCACGCGGAGGGCTGCAGCGAGGGCCTGCACTTAGGCAATATCGCCTCTGTGAACCTGTGTGCTGCCTTGCTGCATGGGTATTGCCACACAGCAGGATTTGCACTTCCCCGGTCCTGGCGGTGGGAACCATCAACAGGGASAAACAAATGTGCAGACCTGGAGTATGGACAAAAAAAGCAGCGGAAGGCTTTGCTATCTCCTAAACTCTCTTTGCCTGAGTCTTTCTGCCTGCCCGGGGGGACTTGAGGGAAATAAGGAATTTTTTTTTACTGTGAGAGTGACTGAGCACTAGAGCAAATTGCTCAGAGAGGCTGTGGAGTCTCCGTCTTGGAGATGTTCAGAAGCTGTCTGAGCAGGGTGCTGGGCAACCTGCTCGAGGTGACCTTGCTGAAGCCGGTGGGTTGGACTAGATGATCTTTAAAGGTCCCTTCCAACCTCAACCCTTCTGTGACTGTCCGATTCTGTGAAATCCTTGAGCAGACCAAGAAAGCCCTGGCAGCCTCCGGGGAGGACCAGGAGCGAGAGCTTGGAGCACCATCTTGCGGCATGGTGCCGTACAGACCGTGCGCTGCTGTGCAGGCTGCGCTGCACACTGCTCCGCCGCTGCGCAGTGCCGTACGGACTGCGCTGCACACTGCTCCGCCGCTGCCCGGTGCCCTAGGACCACGTCCTGCTGTGCAGACTGCACACTGCTCTGCTGCTGCACGCTGCTGTATGGACCGCGCGCTGCTGTACGTAGTGCAGGCTGCTGTACGGACTGGACTGCACACTGCTGTGCGGGCTACGCACTGGTCTACTGCTGCACACCGCCATACAGACTGCACGTGGCTGTACAGACTTGCCTGCACGCCGCTGAACATACTGCATGCTGCTGCATGGACCACAAGCTGCTGTGCAGACTGGCCTGCACACGGCCATACGTACTGCACACTGCCGTACAGACCGCACAGTGCTGCACAGACCGGCCCGCGCACCGCTATATGCTGCCATATGGACTGCACGCAGCTGTACGTACTGCGCACTGCTACACATCCTGCACGCTGCTGCAGGGACTACAAAGTGCTGTATGTACCGCACTCTGGTGTGCTGATTGGACTGCACACAGCTGAACAGACCGCACACAGCTGTACAGACCAGGCTGCATGTGGCGGTACTGCCTGCACACAGCTGTACGGACTGCACTCCGCTGGACAGACTGCCACTGCACACTGCTCTACAGGCTGCAATAGTGAGGGGCAACATTTTCAGAGAGCGCAGCGCCTGCACCCATCTGCTCTTCCCTCTCAGGCTGAGCAATGCCTGGCACCAGCAGATCTGTAGCTGKGGAACTGCCTGTCACCACCTTTAGCCACAGGAATCTCTGTACGATATTCAAACTAATTCATRTTGGCTGAAAAGACCAATCCTTTGGCTTCTCATCACCCCAGTTACTCCTGGGCCAGCCTGCTAGTGTCCTCCGTGCCACTGCAGCTCTGGCAGAGCTGGGATTAGCCTGCTTCCTTCCCTTTCCATATGCATAAATTAAACCTTGATGAAAGCCTGTGATGACTTTCACACAGAAGAAAACCTCTGCAAGAGGGGCACTATCCCCAGGTTATTGGCTCCGTCTCTTTTCCTTGAACTCCCTGACCACCCTCACCTGCAGACTCACGGCCCTGTACTCAGCTCTGCAACACTCAGGCATTTCCTTGTGCAAACAGTTATTCCAGGGCTGCCAGGCTTTGGGATTTGGCTAGGAGTTTGTGATACTCTGGGGGTTTKGTAAAGCACACAGTTTTAGAGTTGAATCTTTGGGCCTTTTTTTTTTTTTTAAGTAAATAAACAGAGAAAAGAGAAGGAAGGTTTCTGTTGTCTTCTCAATGGGAGAAAAGGGCTCCAAAATGAGAGCYGGCCTGGAGCCCGACTGCATCTCCTGCTCCTGCTGATGGGGTATTTTGAAGGCTACATAACATCTCAGACCTCCTTGTGTGCCTGCTGGAGAGCAGACAGGCCAAGTTATTTCATGTCTCTTTGCCTCTGTTTCCCCACAGGATGGTGAGGACCATAGTGCTCACCTAAATGGGTGTCAAATGATCTGGCAYGTAGCGATGGAAAGCCCAAGGGTGAAGTTTATTGTAATGAAACTCTTGCCTCTGGAATGGAGATTTATGCCATACCATGCAAATGGTAATGGAGACCAGGGTGCAGGGGAAGGAGGGAAGAAATATCACTGCACACTTCCAGAAGATGGCACTCTTGGTCTTCAAATCGAGCCCTGGCTCTTAGAAGATGGCTCCCTACAAGCAAGCCAATAAATAGCACTGGATAGGCTGTCAGGCTGCATGATTTAGGGACCAGAAATAGTGAAACTGTGGAGGTTTCTCAGAAATTAATTTTTCTAAAATGGGAGAAAGATGAACCTAAATAATTTTTTTCTGCTGCCCTAGCAAGCCTCTTCCCTATGAGGAAATCAAATTGAACTCCTTTGCTGTTGCTGCCCCAGCGGGGTCAAGGTGGCCTAACGGAGGGAACAATCCTCTTGGTCTGGTGGCATCGGTTAGTGATGGGTGTGCTGTCGTGTGCTGCTGGCGCCAGTCACAACAGCATATCGCGTGCGGCCTGGCTCGGACTGGGGCATCTCCCACTCACTGCACCATTGCAGCGGTCTGCAGGGTAGAGCAATCTAACAGGTTGCAGGAACGTTACTCAGCAGGATGCGAAGGCTTCAGCTGGTACCAGCCAGCCAGGGCTCATAAGGAGGGAAGAGGTAATTGGTAAGGTCCTGAGCATAACTTCCTCTTAATTCTAGGTCTGCAGGTCCTGTTAGTCTGGCTTATATATCAGCTCCAAAGACATAGTTTAGGTTTAAGTTTAAGGACATGATGTGCATAAAATGCTGCACAAATAATAGCTTTCTATTCTCCCTCACTTTGGCAGCTTGGGCACAGATTTACTGGGAAGCACAGATTTACACGGTTGTACTCCCTTCTGCCCCTCCCCATACACATCGGGGACGTATTTGCACTGAAACTTTCTGGATTTCTTTAACTCATGTGCTGTTACATTAGGGTTTCTGCTGGGTGGAAGGCAGATGAAGATGGTTGTGCTGAGCCCTGCAAGCCCAGGCAGGGCAGAGGTGAGGGTTGTTCATGACGCTTTCAAGGGCTGGCTAGCAGCAGCCTATTTGCATGAATCACACGGAATCACAGAACGGTTGAGGTTGGAAGGGACCTCTGGAGATCATCTAGTCCARCCCCCCTGCTCAAGCTGGATCACCTAGAGCACGTCGCACTGGATTGCATCCGGGTGGGTTTTGAATATCTCCAGAGAAAGAAACTCCACATTCTCTCCGGCAAACCTGTTCCAGTGCTCTGAAATGGCAGCGCTGTGGCTAAAAGGCAGAACAAGCGTTGCACTATTCTTACTGCTRCCCCAGTCTTCAGGTCTTAAGGAAGGTGGTGGGTACAAGGTGTCAAGCACCTCTCAGGGCATGGACATGTGTTCAAGCCCCTGAGATGTGCTGTTACAATGCACAGGATAAGTTGCGGTATGGACTTGTCTGGATGCTCTGAGCCTGTGGCATAGGAAAGACGATGTGGATTAATAATCAAAAGGGGAAAGAGAGATACCAAGTATCACAGCATAAAAATATGACCTGTAAAAAAACTACAAAATGCTGCTCATGGGCTCATGCCCTTGAGGGCACCAGTGACACTGGGGAGATGGGACAGGACCGTGATAAGAACGGCTGTGCTGGATCACACCAAGTCTGCCTGGAGCAGTGTCCTCTTCCCTCCGAGCTTGGGGCAGATGCTCAGGGAAGGAGCAAGAGAAAAAACAAAACTGCCTTTCTCCTCCTGCCACCAAAACCGCTCAGTGTAAATTATGCCCTAATTATTGAGCACCAACTGCCCCCTATAAATTACGGATCTGTCACTGCTTGTTCCCTTGGGAGGTGCTGGGTAATTTTTGCAGCATCTCTGCAGCTGCACTCCTACCCATCCAGCAGTACCTGTGCTGAGAAGTCATGCTAAAACATTTTCAAACTGGGATTTTTTATATTGTTGCATTGCTTTTAAACAATTTTTATGTAATAATTTAACAATTATTTGCTGCTGTTTTGAGTGTCCACTCTTGGTTAGAAAACCTGCTGATAATGCACTAATCATGCTCTGTCCACCTACATCCTCTCTTCTCTGCCACCCTGGTAATTGGGTATGTTGCTACTGTTTGGCCTCCGGTAATACATTACAACTTGGTTTTGCTGTGTGTTGCTCAGCTGTTGCCATTTTACGCCAGAAGTGGCTGCATTTCAGTGGGCAAGGAAGTGGTATTTACAAAGTAGATAGATTTTATTGGGGTGGAAAGAGAGCATAACTTGAACAAAGACAGGCTCAGTTTGGGATCTGGCAGGCATTGTCCAAACACAGAATAACGTCCCAAAGAACGTACATGCTACATCTAATGTTTTCAGAGTAGGGAGAGCAACGCATGACTTGGACAAGTCCACTGAGCAAGTCAACTGCAGGGCTGGGAACGGAGTCCCAGGGTGACGGGATAACTGCCAATTTATGCTGCTTCTACACGAGGTTCTTAATTACAGAGATCAATCAGTACTACAAAGGAAGAGTCATGTATGATCTACACCTCTGTAAAACTGAAAGATGAGGGGTTCCAGACCCAGGGTATCCTCTGTAGGTCTAGTCCAGTGATAGATAAGAATGAGAAACCTTATTTAGGGGAAGGCAACATTGTTCTAACAGCGATTGTATTTTTATTAAAAGAAGAGTTAGAAGGTAAAAGAATGGACTCTATAAATGCATTTGTGGGCAAACATCAAAGAGAAATTCTGTAAGTCAGAAGGTGATTTTGGTTTAAGCTCAAAAGGTTAGAAACTTGATCATGACAGATTTGGATGGAGAGTCAGACATTTCTAACCACTGAAGGAAGGTGATTTTAGAGCCGCCTTTCTGGATAACAGGATACCTCGAGCCCCAAGGAGCCTGCACTGTTTTAAAATGGACATTTAGAAAGGAACACGGGACAGGACAGGGGAGTTCCTAGAGCTGTTAAGGTGGGAACACAAGTCCTCCAGTTCCTGATGGAGCCTCCAAGGTGTCTGCAAGGAGTTTTGTAAATAGACTCCATCACTGCTTTTTGTACATGCTTATATTTCTGTTAGTCACCGCCGGATAAAGGAAATTTTTCTCTCCTAGATGAATAACTCATTTCTTAAAGTCTATTTCTTCAACTTTCTCTGGATCACTGGGAATTGGTCATAGCAAGAGGCAGCTGGTAGAAAAGGGAGGAGTGTTGTAGCTTCTTGGTGGCAGTGACTTACAGCAACATAAAGTCACTTCACTGATTTGGTAACATGGCTGGATTGGACAACCTGGGTAGTCCTTAGCTGGACATAAAAATATCACCCCAGAAAAGGGGGAAAAAAATCTCATGCATCAGGTTTTCTCCTAACCCTTAAAGGAGCTATGGAGTACTGGGTGGACTTGAAGAAAGTCTGCTGTGATGTTAATAAAAGGAATGACACAGCAAAAAGACAAAAAACGAGCAGACAGGTTTCACCTTGACTCAGCCAAAGCAGCTGGTGCCCCAGCCTTCCCAGCGAGCGCAAGAGCCATTGCTTGGTGTGACTTATCTGCTGAGCTAGTGCCAGGTGCACATGCAACTGCGCAGGGGCAACCTCCAGGCAGAGAGGACTCCCCTGCAACCAGAACCACCTCCGGCACAGCCTGAGTATCCTCTTCAGTGTCCTAACGCCTTCTGCTCAGGAAGCAACTGGCTACAAAAGCACAAGTGACCAGAACCCCACTACATTCAACAAGTGTTGAGTGAACTCAGCCTCCTCTGAGTTTCGATCCAGTCTTACCAATTTTTTGGTGAGCTCCAGTGAGCATCATCTCTAGAGTGTTTTGGCTATGATCTTTAGGAGTCCAGGACTTGGGATCTTTCTCTAGGACACTAACTTTCAGGCTCTGACTCCAAGCCCAGCTCTCAGGATTTTATCTCTAGTCTTTTACTCACTTCTACTAATCCTCCAATTCCTAGTACCATGAATGGACCAAAAATCTCATCTTTCATTAAAATGAGAATTAAAAAAGGTAGCTCATGAGTACAGAAAAAAGAAGCTTGTTGTATAGCATGAGTGTCTTATGGAGACACTCAAAAAGCAGATGGCAAATTGAAGAAGCTATCAGAAATAAGGCTGAGAGGATCTTGTTGAGGGGAACCCAGGGACATCCATGCTGGGAGCAGCATGGCCCGAGTGAAAGGGCTTGGGCAGATGACAGGCTCAAGCACCTAGCCTTCATCTGAACCTGATCTGCTGACTCCACGGTGCTGGCCCACATGAAGCCTCTAAGGTTGTACAAGAGGAACCAGGCTTGGCCACTGCCCTTTGGATAGCCTTGGAGCTGCACACACACACACCCTGCTGCCCTTTCTACATATGCTTTTCTGGCAAAACCCCAAAGAGACCAGGCTGGGATTTGCCAAGAACCCTGGACTGGTCTAAGCCAAGTCTCTCAGGCACACTGGAGGTGTGTGTGGGGGAGGCCTTCGAAATCAGTGCCTGAAAGGTACTTTCAGACCAATGTAGGAAAAGGCAAGTGATGTTAATGCTGAGCAGCCCTTAACGCTTAGTGACTCATACTGTTCTGCAACACAAGTATGAATACTAACAGGCTGTGCAGGATTTCTTAGGGAAAGACYCCCAAAATACACACCCTGTCCATTCACTCCCAAGCTCTTCGGGCAGTGCCATCACCTCAGTGACACGCTTCATAACATCTTTCCTCTTRTGGAGAAGAACATACCTCCTCTCAACTGTGCAGTCTGGAAAGATAGTAGAGCGCTGCCTGATGTGTCATTTGAGAAGTTCCTTTCTCCTTGAGATTGCATGATTATGGGTATAATTGTTTGATAGAGTCACATCACTGTCCTCTCGCATGAGGTGAGGGAACTGACCATATCTCTTTGTCAAGAGGGAAATCCTAGGAGTCTGTATTAGCCAATTACTGTACCTACAGATGTTATAAAAGGTATTTTTGATGGATGAAACAAAGCTCAGAGATCTAGGGGCTTAATACTTGCCATTTAACCCCCTCTCAGAAAAATCCCCTTTTTCTTTTATGAGGGCTAGAGAAATTCTGATTTTGTCAACTCCCCACCCGTTTTAAAATCCACAGTGAATTTCCTTTGTTGTATTTATGTCTTACTCTTGCTCTGTGGATCACAGGCTTGATTCTGAAATGCAACGCTGCTATCCAGCCATGGGGTGTAATGAGTTCTGGTGAAGGTTTGCAAATGCCTATGAAAAATGGCCAACCTGGGAGCATTTCACCTGATCTGAATTACATGGCCAAGACATTTGTGCAATGTCCAGTGCTGGAAATATGAGAAATGGACTAGTTTCCTCATTGTGCAATTTCAGGACTGTTCCTGACAAACGAAGCCRTCTGCTTACCTTAATCAAGGCATCTTGTTATGGGCTGGTCCTAGGAGTAAGTATTAAACATACTGTATGGTGGCATTATTTATGACTTGCACTGACACTGCATCACTATTATCCATACTTATAGAAAAAGACCCACTGTAAGTATAATTAGTTAATAAATCACTATGAGTGATAAACAGAATGATGGATGCAGGTTTCAGTTGATCACTTTTTTATTAAGGAGAGATAAATCAGCATCGTATTGTTGCTGTAAACCTTTCAAATTGGTCAAAAATCTTGCCATGCCAAAATGCAGCAGGGAGGTGATTAACGTGTCAATTGTGCAGCAACAAATTGTACCTGATAATTGATATCAATCAATCCTTTTAATTTCTCTTCTATGTAATGGGTGTTATACGTCATTCTGCTTTCCTGCCTCTTCAGCATGGCTTCTGCAACCTTACCTGTGTCCTGAAAACTCTAGGGTTCCCCTCTAGTCTCAGCCTGTCTCCCTGTGTCTGGTTGCTACAGCTCCACATGCTTTTCAGCGTTCTCCAACTAACCCAGCATTGTTCTTCATTACTGGTGCCCCAGTCGCCCCTGCTCTCAGGATGGGATAGTGTAGCCACCTTTCAGTTTTATTTTCACTAAAAAGCCAACACTCAGTCAGAGGTATGGTCTTATCAGGGTTGGTAAAATCCTTGTGAAGGCAGAGGTTGGGGAGCAGCAATGCATGTTAACAGATCTAGGCAGGCCCAATACTCTGTCCGGGTATTCACCCTGGTTGACTCGCATGAAGTCTACAACTTGTTTGACCTGTTTTATCTAATATAGGGTGAGAAAATGGCTATAGGGAGTGACATTCCTTCCTTGCCAGGAATACAGCGGTCAGACAGAGGACAGGGAAGCACCATGGTTCTCTGAGGGGAAGGAAGCAAAGAGACACAGACAGACCCTTGGCTTTGCACAAAAAGCTCTTTGGTCTCCTGGTGACTAGCCACTGCTGTAATTTCCTTAAGGCAGGACATCTTCATGCTGCCACAGGAAAAGAAACAGAACTAAAGCAACCAACCTTCACAGCGCTCAGGGAACAATTTCTATGAAGAACAAGATGCCAGGGACAGCTTGTCCTCCAGGTGCCCTTCAGGCACTGCTCCATGGCCACCAGCCCTGGCTCTGCAGCAGGGCATGAGGCTGCTGGGGGCCACGAGCAGACAACTACAGCGGCCTTGCCCCCTTAGGGTTTTCCCTTCAATCACTTACTATGCTGTTTGGCCACACCGACGACCCACTGCGCCTGGTGACGATGTCCAGGTGGCCTGTGCTACCACGCTGTGCTTGGAAATGGGGAGGCAGTACCAGCAGGTCCCCGATGCCTGGCGCAAGATACCACGGGGTCAGGGTTTACACAGAGGCTGCTACTTTAATTCACAGCTGCAATTAGATAGTGATTTGATCTCAGTTACCAAGTCAAATGGTTTCCAGTGCAAGATTTTGCCTGCAGCTAAATGCAGGGGACAAAATTGCTTTGGAATTGCTTTCAGCTACTATTTTGCAAGTATAAAATGCAGAGGCTTGGTTTGGAGCAGGCAGAGAGTTTGGCCTGTGGTGTGTGTTCAAAGGAGTCAGATGTGTGACTGACAGAGCCGGGAAAGAAAAGTAGCTGCTTGGTTTGCCAGCTGGAGTGAAGTCTGAGTACCCAGCTATATTTAGTGAGTAGCGACATGTGCCTTTCTGCCACGATCCCAAGTGAGTCTGTGAGACCACTCAAAACTATCAGCCTACCTACGTATTTCCATGGTGAAGTCCAATCATTAGGGAGAATATTATTAGGAGTAATGACCTGCTTTTTCACATGCCCACGTATTTACAGTTCATCCCCAGTGCTCCAAGCCCTCGCTGCAGCCTGTACAACGATCTGCTGGAATTAGCAGGTGCATTACATACCCTTGATGACGTATCCACGGAGTCACAGCAAAATGAAGCTGAGCAGCTTTTTGCAGTGTCTGCATGATGAATACGGCCTGACCTTGGGTCACGCAAGTGGATCTTCAGGGTGGGCTGTAGATCACATCCTCAGCCAGCAGGTATCTACATGGAAGTAATGGGAAACTTCCCTCTCCATCAGTGGACAATGTGGCCTGCAGCTCCCATCCTCACACTAACCTGTCCTCCTGCCCCATCCACATGCAGCCTGCAGCTCTGGCTCTTCCTGCCTATTTCTGTTTCATCGTGGTCTCCCTCTGTGTGCATCCTATCTGTCAGGTCTCATATCCCCATGACATAGCATCCTCTCTTATTATACTTGCCATTATACAGAGAAGATGAATATTGCCCCATAAATGCCTCTTAAGTTAATGTAAAACTACATCTCGCTACATCATGTATTCAACAAGCCGTCATTTTCCTCATAAATTTTGAAGAGTGTTTTAGCTTCTTGAAACGATTGGCTTGTGCGTCCGGCTGAGAAATAATCACAGCCCATGGCCTAGGCTGGATGCGGGGGCTGTAAATCAATCTGGGGGCTGTGCAGCCACTCTGGCCTCCCATTCCAAGCCCCCAAATTTGCTGCTGACTGGCTTTATGGCATCAGCTCAGCAGGAATGACCCTATTCAACAGCCAGCCTTTTAAATCAGCACCAGACAGGTGTCACTCTGCAAGTAATATAACCGCACTTCTCTCCCATAGCGAAAAATTAGAGTTTCTGGTGTCATAGCATTGGTCCATCACAGAAGCAAACAGGCTTTCTACAGGGACACGTTAGAGACTGCGGGACTGCTGCTCTCTTTTACTGCGACACTTCTGGTATTTCCACTGCAGCTATGGTGGGTAAGCACCACTGGAACCATCCAACTTCTGAATTTTCACTAGATTTTCCATTCTGGCACAGGACCATCAAGCCCAGCAACCTTCCCATAGCTTAGAGTCACACTCAAAGTTGCRATTTGTGTTAACCCTTTCCAGTAGGCTTTGGATGCTCAACCTGAAAGAGGCTTTCAGGGTTTACTTACAGAGCAGGTACTACCGATCACCTTTGACCAGACCTGCTCCAAATCACTGTTTGAAAAGCAGGACCCTGCAACAGCCCCATGAGCTAGAGGGACTTCTACCCATGGGGTAGATCCCTGGGGTCTTATTAGAAATTAATATGTCTTATCAGAAATAATTAGAATGTGTTTTTAGAAATAAGGTAGTGAGCTGCTCACTCCTATATTCCTCGGGGGCTGATAGAGATCAGGGAAGGAAAATAAGCCAAACCCTCCTGGCAGACCCTTTCYTGGTAGCCACCACAACCTTTAAACCGCAGCAGCAGGCTGAGCTYTGCAGGCAAGCGAACTGCCAGGCCTCCCTTCGCAGTCATTTCCCGCGACAAAATTCATCAGGCACTTTGACACGAATAACTGGCTTCAGCTTCTGTGTTTTGGGGAGGTTTGTCAGGAACTGCACAGGAATATATACACTGGGTTTGCCTGAAGTGCACTTAAATACGTTGTGGGATTAGTCCCTTATTTCTGTGTGCAAACCGCAAGCAAAGCCTACAAGGCAACACAGCAGCCTCCGCTGCCGGCGGYGGYGGAGCCCGGCTGAAGCCGAGCGACAGCAGGCTGAAGGCTGTTTTCTCCACGCTTTTCCYATCGGGCAGAACCCCCCTGCCTGCCCTCCCTGGCCGGGGCAAGGTTTGCCCCGGGGGCAGACGTGCCCAGGTCTTTCCTGTAGCAGCCCCCAGCGAAGCACCCCGGAGGCCACGGCATGCGTGCCCTGCTCTCCCCCCATGCCCGCCTGCCCAGAGCCGCCTCTGGAAAGGGAAAAGCATTCCGCCCCCCACCGCCACCGCCTCTCTGCAGAATTGCCTTTTGGGAAGCTTCAATAACACCAATTCCCTCCTGCATTCAAGTACCCCTGAACGAATGACCCTGCTAGTGGTGCAGTTTTTCCCTTCGCCCTCCCCCTCCCCTTCCCTCTCCCCCTAACTTTGATTTGATCAGGCCAAATCTGAAATGATGTGTGAAAGTAATGATATTTTGTAATTAAATCTCTGGTGATGGCGCCTCTAATTTGTGGTACATGCATTGTTCATAAGGAAAAAGGCATCAATTCATTTTCTGACTGGCTACTCCAGGGACTCGTAATTAGACCCAGTTCATCTCTTGCTGCCTTGCATATTAAAGAGCTACTGAAACGCAAAGGGAATTTGGGAAAGGTTTTTTTTTTTTTTTTTTTAAGCCTTCTAATAATGTTAGCTCAATTAGAAACACTCAGGAATTAAAAAAAAAAGAAAGTTCTGGATCATACAGAAAAACAGCGACAATTTTTAGCAAGTTGTACAGGTCAGAGGATTTGCTGACCCACCACTTAGACTGGGGCTGTTTTACCTATTCTCTTAGAGGCTGTGGCATTTTCGGTCTGACTTGTGAAAGAAAAACGTGCTGCAATGCTCCTCTTCTAAGATGCTGCTCTGCTATTTCTCCAAAATAAACGGGACAAAACTTTGGCTTACTGTGATTTGAAGTGGAACATCTCAAGGAAACACGTTAAACAGCACAATGTTGTAGAAAGGGAAATGAGCTGGCAGACTTTTGGAGGTTGTTTTGTAGGGTCAATACCATAAATGCTTGTTTAAATACTGCATCGTTGTRTAGTCACAGAACTTGCTGGGGAAGTTTTACAGGAAGTCTTGGCTCTTGGATGGAATATACTCACTTACCTGTTGCATTTGCTAAATAACAAAAAAGCAAATTCAATAGGTATTAGCAATTACAAGCAAAATCTCCCAAAGATTCCCCAAGCTTCCCACTTACAGCAGCCTGAGAAACTACATTCCCATCCCACAAGAATTTAAGAGAATAAATTCTCTCCCTGAACTAGCATAAAGTTGAATTCTCAGAAGTGCTTGTGTCCTGGTCACCCAAAAAAAGTCACTTGGGTCAAAGTATTTTGATTGGGTCTTTCTAATGCTTAAATGAAGTTAACTTTGTCAGTGTTTACGTCCCAAGGGGAAGTCGCTTCAGTCTGAGAACGAAGCCCTTTAACGCAAAGATGCCAAAACCAGACAAGGACAATTTCAAGACATCTCCCCACCCCAGTCACTTTTAAAGGAAAAAGAAAAAAATTCTGTGGGAAGTTTCAGAGCTGGGAAATCTACGTTTCCTGACAAAAAAAAGAAAAATAGGCAACCCCCCCAGCAGCTTTTGAGCGCCCCCAAACACCCCACAGTGCCCTATAGCTCTTTTAACAACTCTTTGCCTGGGACAGATAACCTCTGTTTTGGTAGTGCCGCAAGTTTGACACCTAGCCCAGGTCCCCAGCGTCAGCGGCCCCCAGCCATGCTCTTTTTCATGCAAATGAAATGCTGTGGGGCTATTTTAAGCCCCGCAYGTCTGTGCCGCCCTGGCAGGGCCACAGGCAGCCCATCGCTGCAGCAGCGCCCAGCCGGGACGCAGGGTCTCAGCGTGGTGGTATATACTCCATCAGGAAGGCTTCGCCTGGAAACACATCCTGACACTTCTTTTAGCTGAGGTGTTGCAGAGATAATGAACAACTATTATAACAATTCTGTACACTTTTAAGCTGAGAGCTATTTTTGATAAATTCCTCTGCTTTTATAAGGGGGACCCACCTTTTCAGTCTCTTACATGACCAAACTGGGTTAGTGCCTCTGCACTAAAGCAAACTTTATCAGACCAGAGGCTGGCTCAGGGGTCTGAGTTGTYCATTGGTGTTGGTTGGAGCAGCTCAACAGCACCAATACAAGAAGAGAATAGGATATTTGGTTCTTACATAGAGGAAAGGTAAAGGAAATAATCATCCAAACATGATGCCATATGATTTCCACCCTCTGAGGTAGAGCTGCCATCATGCAATGTCTCCCATCTACAAGTAGGCTCTTGGACTTCATGAAGGATAGTCTCATCCTAACTGCAACGTTGGGCAGCCAAATATCTATATCGCACTCCTCCCACCAACATGCTTCCTGGTTTCAACTGAAAATTACATCCGGAGTAAGGAGGGTTTTGGTCCTTTGTTGGGGATTTTCAGACTTTGGGTAGCCCTGGTGGAGCAGTGATGGTCTCTACTGGGCTGGGATACCCTGGACAAATGGCCAGCACAGTGTGGCCCCTCTCAGTGAWTCGGGTGCTGTAGAGCAGCACCATGGGGAAGTATCACGCTGTGCCAGTAGTGTTATGGCACCAACCTGCAGGCTGAAGCATCCTAGAAAYGTTAGAGCTGATCTGCACCTTCACCCCAGGCCTGAGGGGTACCAGCACCAAGCGTGTGTGTGTGCACGCATGCTGCACAGAGGACACGCATAGTACATCCACCTAGAAAATTTGGAAAACGGGCAATGTAAGAGTGAATTTGGAGCAGATGACAGCTTCTTTGCCAAGGGTAAAGCACAGGAAATGGCTGCTCTCTAACCTGGCCATTAGAAGTCTGCAGGCAAGCACAAGGTGCTGCAGAAGGTGGTGGTTTAGTTAGCCTGCCTATCGCAAGTTTTATTTGCCCATGTATCTGACCCAGCCTCACAAAGCCCTGCCATGAACAGCTTAGATTCTCTGCCTGAGCAGTCCTGCTTCTTTAAAAGGAGTTTTAAATACCTGCTTCATGGCAGGGCCAAACCACACAGGAATGGAAACCCTCCTTCCTCACCAGGCAGCTGCCCCTCACATCCCACCACCTGCCCGAAGCCCCTGCAACCTATTACAGGCTATGGCCATACTGAGGAATTGCTAATGCATTGGGCCATGGCTATCATTTCTAACAGAGGAAGGTATCAACATTTCAAAACAGTTTAATTATTCTGAGAATGCTTAGCTATTAGCAAAGACAAGAGAGCTCAGGGCTATTTTTCAGCATTAATTTTCCATTTGAAATGAATTCCTTTTGGTTACACTTTTTAAATGTTTCTTTTAATTAGACGCAATTACTTCAGAAGAATTGCTTTTATTTCTAAGCCTGAGATCTCAATGATAAAGCTGTTAACTGGCCGAGCTGAATGCGGTGTATGGCTCATTTAGCTGGTACACTAAAGTATATTGAACTAGGAAATTATACAGTGAATCAGCTATTAATTCATTTTATGATCCTTTCACTCTAACATCGTGAATGAGATCTTCAGGGGGAAATTTAGTCACAATACATATAATTGTTCAACTATATATATGCCACTGGTTTACTACTCTAAGATTACAGGCATTGCAGAGCTAATCGGAGTGCAACTGTGCAAACAGCATTGACTCCTGACTCCCAGCGCTGCAGGGAACATCGCCAAAGCTTGCAAGGCAGGACATCCAGGAGGGCCCCTGTACCCAGCATTAGCAAGGGGATGAGTTGTGGGCATAGCGAGACCTGCCACAGGGGTGTGGCATTGCACCAGGAACGTGCACATCACCAGCAGGGAGTGGGAGATGAGCTCAGACCCTTCGGTACCTCTTAGTCTGCCTGGGAAATCTGTACCTGAGCTGAACCCATTTTTCTTAGCATCTAAAATCCTACCTATAGTGGTACTGGTTTCTCAAACAACTGATGGGCTCTAAGGCTGCCATAAACTGACCCTGGCCACACAAGAATTCATTAAAAAAATAGCTTGGCGATCCAAGAGGACGTGAGGACCAACAACGGGCATTAATCCTAGAAGGTTTGGGAGCCCCTTCTAGCATAGCACCATTCCAACAGCAGTAGGGTATGGCATAACTTTGCAGGTTTGTGCTTCAGCTCCCAGCACTCCTTCCTGCAGGGAACACCTATTGCCGTCCCCTTCCCCAGCACAACCAGTGTGGGAAACATGAGCTCCCGTGCCCAGAAAATGATTTGCCAGCACATTCACAAGCCCTACTAGCATTGCAGTAGGACTGGGATGCATGTTAAGCAGTTGTACATACTGCAGAGTCACCATATGGGTATCTCTGTAATTGAAAATGTAATGTAAACCTTGGCATCCAGTGCCTTCTTCTGGAGAAATCATTGTGGAAATGTCATATAATTAATGAATTGCATCAGCCAGCAGGGAAAAAGACATTTTAACCACAGGATCATGGAACTTTATTACTGTAGATGGACTAAATCTATATCTTCCGGCATAGATCAGTCCTGACAAAAGTCTGAGGCTGCCAACTGGCCAGGTTTGTTTTTACTAGCTTAGCTCTCTTATTATTTTAATGAAGTCCAACTAAAGCTGCATAGAAGCCAATTTTTCTAAATCTTGCCAATAAATTAGAATGAAGATGTTGTGTATGAAGATTGGCAGGTGTCTCCCTGCAAACTTTATAAAGCTTCCAAGAACAGTCCCCCCTCCTCCCTCAGCTTTAGCAAAAGCCATAGCCAGGCATTGCCCACGGAAAGCAACAAGGCAGTGGAGTTTGCAGCAATTAGCAAAATCATAATTAGTGCCAGCTCAGCACCTAGCAGCAAGGATGTGTGCAGAGAGGATCCCTTTGAGCCTGAACTGTAGGTCTAGAGCTTGCAGCAGTGGCTCTGGGCTGGATTTGCAGCCGTGTGGACAAGGGGATCAGATCTTGCACCCCAAGGATGACACAGCCTGCATTCAACCAGCATTCAAACCTAAACCGCCAGAGACGGCAGCCAGATTTGGTGTGAATGGCAAAGCAAACCCCACTCCTTGCAGGACAGATCCTGTCTGACTGTGTGCACATGAGCCCAAGGAAACAGAGCATGCAGGGGCTGGGGGGCACAGTGCCACAGCCAGAAGCAGTGGAGCTTGTGCTTCCTTTCAAGAAGGAAGGAAAGCAGCTGATACACACTTGGTCTGGGAGCTAAATGGCAAACCGCCACAGCTTGCATGGGAGGAAGTCACTGGCAAGTACTGCTTGCTGCAATCTGGGCCTTTCCGAGCACAGAGCACTTGTTCTGCAAAGCACCAGGAGCTCTCGTGCACTCCCCAGCAGGAGCTGGCTGCCTGCGCTCGGAGAAGGGTGATGGAGGTCCATCCTCCCCTTGGTCCGAGCAGGGAACAGACCAGGTCCTCGGGGTGCAAACTGGTATGCTTTATATTGCCCTCCCCACATCACACAGTTGTTATCTCCAGCTGTCCCAAACCACCTTGGCCCATTTTGGGGGGGAATCTAGCTTGGCCAGTCTGTCACCACTGTTTTGTTGTCTGTAGCAAACCGCTCGAGGGAAGGATGTGTTGCAAAGTGCGCATTCGTCCTTCCACACAATTAACACATCAGGCTCATGAGTGAGTGACACTTGTTGGTCTGAAAATGTCTGTCTTTAAAAAGCAGCAGCTTATTACACTGGTGCAAACAGGCCAGAGCCAAGGTACATGCACACTCAGACAGATGAGGGGCTCCAAGACAGAGACTGTTTCCTGAGCTCAGGGCAGGACCAGGGCCCTGAATCTGAACACACACAATATCTGACCTTGGCAGTTAATATAGTTTTTTTTTCCCCCCTTTTTTAAAAATCTGAATCTCTTGCAGAGGTATTACAAAGGTATAACAGAGGCGATACGAACCTGCGTAACAAGGACTGGTTAGTTCAAATCGAAAAGGAATACAGTTAAAGCGCTAGAGCCCTGCCCAGCATTGATTCTCTGTCTTATGCCTATTCAGCTCTAGCTAAGGGACTTTTTTTGAACATTGCTCAAAAGTGTTTGCTTAATCCATAAAGTGATAGTGYACAAGAACATGCTGTTTCAGGAAGCAAAACTACTGGAGGTTATGGTAAGACTATGCATTAGTAAAAATTAATGAGTTTACTTAATTAGCCATATAAATTAATACTAATGTGGCACCYTTCTTTAACTATATTTATCAATTAATGAAGAAGCTTTTTATTGTTGCCATTTCACATGTTTCCCTAAATTTAGTTGGAGATAAAAATTTGAGTAAAGTCATCTTTCAAAAATTCAGGAAGAAGGCCTACTATCTCCAAAAATACATCCTAAGTTGGATGGTTTTCACTAAGTTTTTCCTTTAAGCTTGTGTTTGTTTCACTTGCATTTGTTATTCAAGCTTATTTTGGCAGCAGAACCCATCTGAACATTTCCCTTAGTTTTAAAAAGGTGAAGCTACCCAAGTTTTGCATAGCTTTATAGCTGAATGGGCCGTGTCCATCTTAAACATGACAGAAGTAATCTTTGGTTATCAAATCCAATCCCTGCTACCACACACAATTGCATCTTATCACCTTTCATAAAACAGTAACAAGGGGGAAATCCCACAGATTCAGTTTCAGAGATCARCCTGCATCATCCCAGTCCCCATGCTGACTGTGCCAGATCTGGACCTGTCAAGGGCACGTGTGAGGATGCTCAAGCGCACATGAGGACGCTTAAGGAGCAAGAAGCCTCCTCTTTGAGGGCCACAGTCACAAGCTGTATATCAGCCTGGAATGACTCATTAGCCACCAAGCTACAGCATGCCAGATAGAGATGGACATGCACACAGTCATGCTCTCCACAGCTCACAACGCATTTGTGGTATTCTTCTTCCCCTCCATTGCCAGAAGCCTGACAGTGTCTCCATAGGCACATTCCCTCTGATTCATGGTGCTGCTCAACTTTGTATCTGGCAGGGGACAGATACATTTTTAAAATTATAGCTAGGAGTAAAACACCCCCTTTCTCTCTGAAGGCAAAGGTGAACAGCCCATTGAAACATGTGGACCCATTTTCCTTTCTCATATTCCTGCTACCCAGAAACGTACAGCAACGAAAGATGTGATTCAGTCTAGTTATCAAGTGCTGGGCCTTCACATTTGTCTTCTAGTGTYTCTTAAGTCTTCCTTTTCTCTATTGAGTTCCATCTCATTGACTTCCTATAAACACTAATACAGAGCCACAAGCATGGAGACATGCCTGGAATACAACCCACACACCTCAGACTGCCACAGTCTGAGCTGGGCTCAGAAAGGTCAGTGGGTGATCCAATATAACTAGCAGAATATTTAAAAATACAACTCTCCTCCCTATTCCCCTCCCCCCCCCCAAGCTCTTGGCTTTTTGTTCATAAAGTTTACAGGTGACCTTCCTCCACCCACCTTTTAGGATTTTTCCTTTCCTTGTTTTCTGTTTGAAGTAGAAGCTGAGATTTGTGCATGTTTAAATACCAGAAACTGGAATCTTTGTGGAAAAAAGCCTTCCTGCTCTAAAGAATTGAAACCACCAGGCAAGAAGAGTCTTCACATGACACTGAAGCACTGTTAATACTAAACTACTTGTGGAATTCAAAGCGTGCCTCTAATAAATCACCAGTTAGCTGTCTTCATCTAGTGTCATCTCCTACCTTGTTTCAGACAATGGTCTTCCTCCCTTTTTGGAGACATACAAGTTCCTCTTCCTGTTGGGCTTGACAACTGCCAACCTTCTCACCCATCCTCCTTCCATCCCAGCCTCCCATCCATCCGCTCTGGTGAAATATTAACCTGGAGCGGTGAATGGCTTTGCTGACTGCTACATAAACAAGCGAGAAAACTGCCATGTATCCATCAGTCTGCCACAGCGTCTGCTCCATTAACATCCAAATGTGGCTGCCACCAAGCAATTGCCACGACAACAGGAAAAGGGATGAACAGAATTGCCAAGGAAGATAAACAAAATTAAGAGCAGGAGCTGAAATGAAGCTGAGAAAGGAAATTGCCATGGGTATGCTACTGAGACAGGTTACACTGCTATTGCACTCACTGCTCCATAATTTTTGCTGTATGAGATATCACTATTGGCTCATCTTTTTATGTGCATCCTGCAAGTCATTGCCTCAGTGCCAGCTGTGCTTCCTCAAGCCCATCAGTTAAGGGATATTATGCTTTAATATTCATTTAAATTTGTATTGTTCCTGATGGACTGTGGGAGAGGTCATATATAGGGAGGATATTAAAAAATGCCTGCCTGAACTAGTTAGCTCTTTGGGCTTGCAAGTAGTATATTTGCAGAAAGCAGACAGGCAAGTAAGCCTTCTTTCTCCTTAAAACCCATTAGCTYACAGGAGACTAAAGGGGAGGATTTTAAAACTGAAAATCTAGCCAATAGTAATTAGGACCAAGAAGTCATGCGCATGGTAAAATTGAACCCTTTAGTACGGTTAGTATCATGCCTCTGATGAAACTTTCATTTGGATATGATTAGAAAGAAGTGTCCTGGATGGTTATGACTGGGGTGGAAAAGTCATGAGGCTAAGATTATAGAGTCAGCAAAATCCAAACAACCAGGAAACAAAAGTTGTCTTGGGTTGGCCAGTGTAACCCCACCAACACATGCTGGGCATTTCGTGTTTGACTGCATATCCCAGACCTTTCTCACCCTTTGAAAGGATGCCTCCTGGAAGATGTGTCAACTCTAAGACTTCTCAGACACCTCTTTGGAGAGATGCCTCTAACACAGCGACTGGGTAGGAGCCTGCTTCTCACACCCTGAGGTCACACCAGGACTTTCTCCTTCCCCTCACAAGGACAGAGGGGGGATTGGGGATCTCAGAGCAAGCAAAGCAAAAGATCCTTACCCTATACTTTGTGGAAAAGTAAGGGAACTAGAGGACTGTGGTGAATAAGAGGTGGCTGCCATGTGACTTGAAGATATGCTGGGCAATTTCTCACCCACAGTCCAAAAATCAGGTTTCTGCGAGCTTGAAATTAATCCAAGTCCAAGGTCTGCATGGTCCTTGGACTGATGTTTTGGGTGAATCCAAGGGTTTGCATGTGATCCAAAAAGCTCAGATTTAATCTGCCTGTTGATTTACTGTGAATCTTTTGATTCCTGGTCACCAATAGACCAGGACAGCTAAATTGCCCTAAAGCCTTATGCTTCTGGAATACAGCATTGAAGTTTTAAGCACAGACCTTCTTGCAAGCACGAGTACTTCCTGAACCCAGCGCTGAGCCAAACAACAGCCTGGCAGGGAAGCAATGCTACTATTTGTGATTTTTCACACCTTCAAAACCTACACCAGCTCCCACGCTCTCCTCCGCTTTCCTGCAGCTCTTTGTGGGATTAAAAAAAGAATGTGATAAAACATCTGATGATGCAGGTGGCACCATCTGCTCTCTCACCAGCTGCTGCTGCCACTTAACCATCCTTTTCTATGAATTATTAGAGAACCAAGGTGACCATGTATGAAGAAGCTTTCAGGGTAGACCCAAGGCAGGCAGGAGCAGGGTTCTTGTTAGCAAGTCCTGCACTTARAGGCATCAACCATCATCCCTTTCCTATAAGCAGAGTCATGGGTATGATGAAAAACTCAGTTTAACCTGTTCCCAGAGCCACTGACACAGCTCTATCCAGATTTGAGCTGAATACCAGGCCTCTGTGCAGAGCATGGGGCTCTATGCAATCCAGGGCTGGGATTTTCCATCCCCACAGCCCATGCTTCACGAGTACTTGAGGAGAGGGATCCAGATTTATTCTACCTGCAGTATCTGGCAACAGAGCATGCAGCCTCTTCAGCTGGACATGCATGCACTGGCCAATTTTACTCCTCTGCTGCTTCCGGTAGCAGATGCTGCACACAGGATAAGGGCCTGTCGTGCTTTTGTTTTGCAGAATACAGCTGTGGCAACATTGCAGACTAAGATGGGTCCAATCCCACTCTTCACTGTGCTCCCCCAAGGAAGTGATCAAACAGACCAAACCCTACAGCTCCCAGGGGAAGTCCAGGCACACTTGCACATGGTTCGCTYCAGCCAGACTGGCAGGGTTGGACACAGGCAGGCCTCAGCACAGGAGATACTCTGAGCTTGGGCTCTTGCCAAGCACACTGTGGATGCACTGCATCTCACAGCTGGCCTGCAGCATGGACATACTGAAGCTCACTGAAGCTTGCTGTCAAGCCTGTTCTTTAGTTCCATGTTGGCCTAACTTGCATATCTTACTGCTTTCAAGCCTGCCACACAAAAGCAATAGCTATGATCCACAGTACATGGTGCTTAAGTTGCTTGCTTCAAGCATGTTTCCTCCAAAAATTTGGTCAGAACCAAAGTCTTGAAAACAAAAGGTGAGTAAATCAATGTTAAGCTATCCTTTCTTTTACAAATGGTCACATTCATTCACATCTCACCCTCATACACAGAAAACATAGCCCCAACTAACCACTTTAAAAAAAACCATCTTCAGCTAGACCCTTACAGGCTCATTGTTTCTAGGATCACCTAAAGCCAACTCTAGAATAATTTCTAGAAACAGTGCAGATCAATTGCCAGAATCTCCTCTAGAGCTGGTCCTGGAGCCACCAAGAACTTTCTACAGAAGAAGCTGTCATTGAAACATACCATGTCAGGGATGCTGTTGTCTTTCTGTCGAAGTATGTGTGAAGCATGTTACTCTTCTCACTTTATTCATTGCTTGAATTTCTGTCATTACAGCAAAGTAATTTTGGTGTCAGACATTTCTCAATTTTTTTGGCTTTACACAGAATGGTAAGGAAGTGGTAGAAAGCTGTTAAAATGAACAATAAACCACGGTCCTAAGATTTAGGGGTCCAGTGACATCACTGCACAGTTTGACATTAAACAAGATCTGTGGTACATTAAAGTACAGAAACTGAAATGGGTCTTGGGCTTTTGATGCTGTCTGTATATCCCGGGTGCTTTATATCAGCTGTCAGATGGAGGCAAGAGTGAGTGGGCTGGTGGTCAGACATTATTCAGATAAGATATTATGATATCATGAGCCATTTGGTGATTATTTCAAATCAATCTGGTCTTAAGAGCATATGCAATAATTTCTAAACAGAGAAGCAGTGACTGGACCCTAATGGGACAGCAGTCATGCACTTTTCTGTTAAGCAGAGGTAGGAAAGGTGATACATAGCTTTCCTTCCTTATTTGCATTTTACCTTCCCTTTAAACAGTGTGGTTTTCATCTCGCCTCTGCCAGCACCTCTGTTTTGCTGACTCTTCTCCAGGTGTGCTGCAAAGGGAGGCTGAATTAGAGAGCATTCACAACTAAGGTCCTGAACAAGCTTGTCAGCTAGATTTCAACTACACAGCATCTACCAAAAACAACCCACAATTTGTTAATACAGTTCAAACAAAAATGGAATGAAAATGGCTCTTAAAGTCTCTGTGGCTCAGAGTAAGGCTGGATGCTGACCACAATAGCAAATTAGTCTTTCACCTTTTGGTTGTTGGTTTCAAACACAGTAGTGCTCGAAAGTCCTTCCTAGGAGGACATAAGAGCAGCTTAAAATCAATCACCATCTCACTTAGTACTCTATTTCCAGTAGTGGCAAATAGAAGATGCTTAAGGAAGAGTATAAAGAGGAGAACAAGTCAGCAATTCTTCCAAACTTCAGCTCTGCAACTCAAGGAGCCAGAGAGGATTGTTGCATTTAATGGCCACCGATGGATTTTTCTGTCATGTACTTGCCCCATTTCTTTTGAAAACATCGTAACCTGTTCCCATGGCTGAGGAGCTGAGCCTCACCAGCCTCAGCTGGGTTCCTAGGTAGGAAGGCACTGTCCCACAAGCCGTCTTCCACCTTCGTGTCTGGGAACATGACTAGAAGTTTCAGTTTAGTGACTGGAGGTTAAAGGGACAACAGAGCCACCAGCTCTGGTTGACATCTCAGACTGCTCTGCAAGGACAGTGTGGTGCTAGGGAAAAAACATTACACTTGCTGGGACTGGAAGTTTTGTTCTCTGGCAGTCCTGCCCTCCTCACTAACAGTGAAATTCAGGTTTAAGACAGATCAGTGGACAGCATGTTTTATCTTTCTTTTAACAAACATCCTGACCAAAGGTAAAAGAACAGTTATATCAGTGACATAACTCACTGCCAGCCAGACTTAGAGCTTTGCCTCTCTGGATACCGCTAAGCCAGCTTTCCTGGCAACAGCTCAGAAAGATAATCTTCAAAACTCCTATTCCTCTGCTCCAGCACCCACCTGAAGGCTGGGCCTTTGGTATCAAGAAACTACCCTTAGAATCTACCTAATAACCATTTTCCAAAAAGGAGGAGATTGCTATTCCACGGGGTCTCTAATCTCCTCCAAGGCAAGAACAGAAGGATAGTACCTGGATTTATCACCTCTTGCAAACAGCTGCTAAATTCATCATTCGAGTTTGCTTGTGATGTATTATTTAATAATATCTAGAAAATACATTATAAATGCAGGGTCTTTTCCTTGCCAGTTGATTTTAATGTTATTGATTATTCTCTAAATCACTTATTGTGATTTTGCTCTGAAGCATTTAGCCTTTGGGCAAAGGTTCCAAAAGCAGCTTCTCAATTTATAGCCACAATTTTTGCTTAAGCAGTTCATAGCCTGAACAAACCTTGGCTTTTGTCTACACCAGTAAGGGCAATTTTTACATGCAAAAAAAATCCCAGGAAACTAAGTGCTTTTAGAAATTGGTCCTTGCTTGGATATGCCCAAGTATATGGAAAGTTGATTTATCTGTTCTCTTTGATGTTGGCTAGAGCTTTATTGCAAATTCACCTTAGCTACATGGGGATATGATGGAGGATCCTTTGTCAACATTGGATACCCTTCTCTCTGGAGCCATCAGCAAGTTACTTAATGGCTTATATTTTCCCTCTTTTATTCATTAGCATGCTACTGAATTTTCTATTACTAACACTCAGCTCTCAGGAGGAGCACACTGAAGGAGCATCTTTTTGTCCTAACCATAACTCATTTCTTCACCTGGAAGCCAGTGTTTTTGGCAGGATACCTTAAAATATCAAGCTGCTTTCGTCACAGGGCTTAGCAGCAGAGCAAATTAGTACCTCTGAAGGGCTAGGAGGTCGAAAAATACATATCAAAGTCAGCAAAGCATTATACAATGCACTAAGATTGTGGAATTACCTGTTAGAAGATGCTGGAGTGACTGGCTTTAAGCAAGCAACACCCCCCCACACACACACCCCTATGTTGCTTCCTCAGTTTTTACAATACTCCCCGGCCTTTTCTGAGGTTGTTCTGAAGAACTTTAGCATCCCAAGTGCTGAATGAATAGGAATTTTAAGGTCAAAAATGTTTCTAGGTTATATTCCAAGTGCTGGATCTTTGACTTGAGTGCCTCTGTTTGCTTCCCACACTGAAGGGGGGAGATATCCTCACACCGTGAAGCTGGGAGGGAATCCTAGAACAGCAAGGCTCTTTGTGCTGGAGTGCCTCTGAAAGCATTTGGTGACCTGCACCCCAAAAAGACGTGAGCTAAAAATGCATCAGCAGGACCGATGATCCGGGTGCACCCGAGTTGCACCAGCACCTCGGGAAGCACTGGTGTTGGTAGACACCTTCTTGGCTGCTTTTTTACTTTCTCTCAAGCTCTCTGCTGCTTCTCCTTCCTCCCGCTCCTGGCTGGAGGTTTGGCAGTTAGCCTGAGCTAAGGCTGCAGTTTGCTGACTGCTGCACTAGGAAGTCCCCTGGTTGCTGCTCAGTAGCAGCAAGCTGTTCCACCAGTGCACGGCCACCTGCTTCCGCAGGGGCCTGCTACAACACCTTCCTCAGCACTCCATCAGCCTTCCTGTCTGCATCGTGGCTGTCATAGGATGAGCTGCATGCACAGACAACTTCAGGCTTCTTGGGTTTTCTTTTCCTGCTTGCCAGGGTCCCACTGCACACAGAGTGAGTGACACATCCATACTGCACACTGGCCTCTCTGCAATCAGGATGCCACATGGTGAGCTGGCACCAGTGCAGAAGGCCTTGGAGCCAGGGCTGTAGGAAGGTGAGTGAAGGAAACCAACCAACAGTGGTCACTGAGGGAGGTGGATCCAGTACCCTGATCTCTCCAGCTACAGATAGTTTCTTCTGCACCAGCCTAATGAGTAATTCCAGAAATTCTCCGTTCATGAAACACCATCCTTGTCCTCCACCTTCAGCAAGCGATGAGTATCAGAGCAAGCAAGCTTCATTCATGACCCACAGATGGGAGCGCCTTTTCCCTGAAAATTTTGCTGCATTAAGCTGAGCTGGCATAACCTAACCCAGGTAGGTAACATCACTGCTGCACAGCATATGCTTTGACACATGGCTAAGGAAGATCTTTGCTAGACTGAGCCTTGAAGATCTGTGATATGCCCTCCTAGCATCCTCACCTGGCTGGGCATAAAGCTTCATGGCTCATCTGTTTTGACTGGGAAGTCAAACTGCAAGGCCAGCCCCTGATGCAACAGTCCCACTGGTGCCTGGCCATCCCATCTTTCTCTTCCCCTCCTGCCTGAACAGCACCTCCTTCCCACCCCTGACCATGCAGAGCTTTGGGCCTGTTATTTGCATATGCACCCTGGGCATCCCCATCCTGCCTGCTGAGCGATTAACTTCTGGGAGCAGCAGTCACTAGACTGACGGAGCTGGGAGTTACAGCTGCTCCACAGGCAAACAGCTGCAGGACGAGGCCAGTGCCTTCATCCATCTTCCCACTGGTGTGGAGACACATGTACATACCTTGGAAAACTGAACAAATGTTAATTGTAAAACAAGGGCCCAAGGGATACTTTCCTAAAATTAAGAAGGGCCAAGAATTAAAGATGGCTCTGAAAAAGCTTAAGGACTTTTGAAGAGCCCCATTATGCTCAGTCATTCAAATCCACAGCTCCCTGGGAGCTAAGAGACCACCTGCACCAAGGAGCATGCCTTGGCTGCATGCACAGATGGCCTGGCACTTGAAAGCCCCATGGAAACCAGTTCCCAGCACAGAGAGGCTAAGTCATACTTTCTACTGGTGCTGCTTAGCCCCATTTCTAGCAGGGATAATGTCTGCCAGTGTCAAGTGTGTTGCGTTATCAGCACAGTGTCCTTATTACTGTGGGGCTGAACCAGGGCCTGAGGCCACCTCCAGCACCCATGTACCACAGAGTCTGCTAACAGGAATCCTCCCCAGGTACCAGACCCATAGGAGTAATCTTGGCCTCCTTCTTGGAGGATTGAGCTAGATTCTCCCAAGATCAACTTGTCCTGACATTTCACATTCTGCCTCCCCCAGGAGTTTTCCCCTGGGAAACAGGATGAAAAGCAACCCAAACATTTCAGAGTGGGAAAAGATGTTTAAACTGAATGTGAATCTACAGAGCTCCTGGGTCTAGAGACTTCTTGCTTCATAAGAACCAGTTCATCCATCACTTCAAGATGATTCACTCTCCCACTCCTAAACATAACTCCTATTTCTGCTAATCTAGCAGCTATTGTCTCTCATCCAGCCTTCAGAGGAATAAAAAATACAAAAAAAGTTAGATTTGTCCTGAGATAATCTTCTGGAACTTTTTAAAACCCCTAGAGCACTCTGCAAAGCAACATGAGTATTATATTTCTACTGAACTTGGAGGCACAAGAATGAAAGGCAAGGAGGTCACTTGGGAAGGCCTAAGTGGTATTTTGGTCTCATGTATAAGGTCTTAGGCCAGCTCTGATTAAGCTGGTACATTCATGGGGCACAGAGCAGTGCCACACCACAACAACACTTCCAGTCCCAGGGCAGCACAGCTTGTTCAGCAGGGCACTTTGCCCGAGCAAATTCAGCATTTCTTCTTCCTGTGGTAAGTGGACCTGTTGAGCACTATGGGTTGTTTCTGGAGCTAGCACTGATCCCTTTCCACAGCACCATACGGTGCAGACACTTCTCGTAACAGCTTCCCTGGCTTTCCTCGTGCTATGAGGCCAAAACCACAGGCCTGAATGATGGGAAAGAACCCCACAACAATAAAATCTTTGCCAGCTAAATTGCTATGTGCTCATCGCCTTCGCATAACACTGCCTGTGCCTGCCTCCTGAAACAGCAGCTGCCCTGGGAAGCCACCCAGAAATCAGTGCAATCCAGACGGTTTATTACATTTGCATACCTATGTACAGTCCAGGACGCTGCTTGAATCGCAGGTCAATGGGAGCTGCAGGGATTCTCTACTTCTGGGGGAAATATATTCAGGCTAAAAGCAACTTCAAAAACACATATTTAACCTGAACTCTTATCTTTTATCCCTTTAAATATCCAAGCGGCCACTTTTGCAAGCCTGAAGCCTGGACTCCAGCTACATTTATTTCCCTCTTTCATCCCAGCTGCAGCTCCTCAGAATTTATCTCTATGGTTAACTTCCCCTTTCATAATATTAGCACAGTTGAAGCACTTGCTTTCCTGTTGCAGGCAGTGATTATATAGCAAATTAACCACAAGCTGTTCAGTCCAAGTCCAGCAGTTGGAAAGATGCTCCTCTGAGTAATGGTTTGTGTAGCTGATGCTTTCATCTGTAATTTGCATGTGTAATAAATGCAGATATAAAAAATGGGGTCTGTATTTTAAAAAAATAGCCTGGGATGGGATCGGGGGGGCATGCAGGCAAGCTGACAGAGAGGAAGAGACCTCCAAGGACTACATGCCAGGGCGCTGCATCGTTTCTTACACAGGGAGGGGCAATCCACACACATGCCTCTCCCGCATGTGTTGGTAACACAGCACACAAATCACAGGCCTCCTGCCCAGCCCGATTTTATACAAGCAGAAGGAACACATGAAAAAAGAATTAAAGCAAAAGTCCTTCTTTGGCTTGTGCTAGCAATTAGATTTCAGCTCTTTCCACCACCAGGGAGATCAGGGCTGCGTACACACATACACCAGTCAGCGATACGAGGAGACATCCTTGGTAGCTTTAGCTGAGGTTCGTGCCCGGTGGCCTCTGGCTCATGAGGAGGGTACCATTGCCTCCTCAAGCCCTGCTGGGCCATATCCCTGCTGCCAAGCAGTGGCAGGACACTGAGCTGCCTTTGCCAGGCTCCAGGAAGCAGCTCATCTCAGGAGCTCAGCAAGGGCAGATTACCTGAAGGACAAAACGCCTGAGCTGCAAGCACCATGCTGCCTCAGCCAGAAAGCCTCCAGCACCACCCCTGGCATCAGGGGCATTAAACTAGGGGCTGACCTGTATATTTTTTCCAGTTGATATATAGCTAAAACACAGTGGGTGAACAGTGATCCCTGAAAACAGGAGTGCTGTGCTGCAGTCTGTCCTAACCAAGAGGTGGTGCTGGGGCAAGGGTAGACATGATCCAAGTTTTCTGCTGACCCATCAGGGTGCTGCAAAAGTTGTGCTGCCTTGGAAAGCTGTTTGGAGGATGCAAGCATTTCATGGTTGAATACAGCACCAGCCCTGTCCTCATCTGTCACTGGTCTGTTCACTAGTTATATTCATCACTCCTTTGACCCCAGTTTCCTCAAATATCAAACACAGTTCCTGGTTCTCAGCTCCAAGGCAGAGACGTGACAGTGCTGGCAATTACTGAGCTCTGGTCCCAGACCTGTGGGGAGGGAGCACCAGCTCCCTGGATCCCTCCCTCTTCCGCACCCGAAGGAAGGAGCCAGTGGCACAGATCTGAGGTGGGCAACCACATCCCAACAAGCTCCCTGCTGAGATGAAGAAACCCAGCTGCACACCCATGACTCAGCCTGAGCACGCTGCCTCCACCTCCCCTACCTGCATTTACCACTCAAGATGCAGGGCATGGCCATTACATTTTATTTACCTCTGGGTATTGCTCACCACCAGTTAGGGAATGTAGTCACTGTTAGGTGAGGAAGACTTACTTCCGAGGCATCTTTCAGCAGATGCTTCCCTTTATCCCACCCATAAAATCTCAAGTTTTGGGACACAAACCTGTGATCTCTCAAATAAAGAGCCAAGGCGGAAGACAAGACCTCAGACTGCAGCCTCCCTGCAGGCAGCAGCAGCAGGCAGTTTCCCCTTCACGTGCTGCAGGCTTTGCCCTCAGCCCATGCTGGTGCACACAACCCTGGGGCACATTTTGTGGAATCACTCCCATGGTTTGGGACCAGCGGACACGATTCCTGCTCACTTGGCCGAGGTAGCACAAGGGAAGTGGCTCTGTCTCTCAGCAAGGATAACACAGCAGAGGAAAGAAGGCTGCCTTTGACTTTTGTTCCACAGAAGGACCCAGCTCCTGGTTTAATTAAATAAGCAGGAAAGAACAGGAGAGCCAGTTTCTTAATGAGATTTGGTAACACAATTATTTGCTACAATTAAGAACCAACTGGAAAGGCTCCTTTCTAACACTTTTGAGGAGCCCAGCATTTTAAAGTTGATTTATCTGATGCCATGGACTGACTTTTATCTTTGCTTCTGTGCAGCAGTGAGCACGTTTTTTGGCTCTAAACAAAAGTTATCACTTATGAATCATCACATATTTATACATTATATTTTATGGAGCTACTGAAACATATATATTAACCTTCCTAGATGGGCAGCTCCAGACAGACCATATTGCATAGGACCCAGGCCTCCCTGGTCGCCTCTTTCCCTGGCATGCACATATGCTGTGCATGCTGGCCTTTCTGACACAGGCCACACTACTTCAAGCAGGCTGAGCTCTGAGCAGAAAGATCTGTGCCAGGTTACCATAAGTCCAGACCTGACCTAACTTCTTGTGCCATCCCTCTCCTAATCATTGATGTCTTTGCCCACTTTCCACATCTGATTCTAGGGTCTCTGATTTAGCAAGGAAAAGAAAACAAATCCTCTTCCCACAGTGATGCAGAAGTGCAGCCACCACTTGATGTGCTCTGCTTACAGCCAGCTGCAATGGGATAGCCCACAGTAGGAAAATACCCAGAGGTGAGTGGCTGAGCTGAGCCGAACACTGGTTGCAGGGAACCCAGGCAGGGCAAAACAGATGTTTAAAGGCAGGTAGGAGCCACAGCCTCTTGCAGAGGTAAACAGCAGCTCTTCATCCTGACACCACTCTTACTGGTTTCATGCCTC
This sequence comes from Apteryx rowi, assembly GCF_003343035.1. Lineage (NCBI taxonomy): Eukaryota > Metazoa > Chordata > Aves > Apterygiformes > Apterygidae > Apteryx > Apteryx rowi. The sequence continues at coordinate 753,046 of NW_020450694.1, forward strand.
ATTTTCCACCTAGATATCGGGCATAACACTCCTCCCTCCTGCTGTGCTTGTGCAGCCCTTGGAGGCCAGGGCTGTGGCACCATCCACAGACAGCAGCACGTAGCTCCTGCATCAGGCTGCAACACAACAACCAGCTGCAAGGTACCTTTGTTGGAGAGACAGAAGGGACACAAGAAAGGAACTGTCCTAAGAGACCTCCAGGGGCACTCCCTGCAAGAATAAAAGTAAGAGACGGATGAACAGCATATGCACAGGAGGGAAGCTACACACGCTGCACAGAGGGGAGAGGGGGAAAAAAAGATTGAATCTTCCTGGAGACCAGTGAGATTCTATAAACATAATCAAAATGTAATAGAAACTTTTTGGAAATGCTGTTAGAAGGAGAAAGCATCAATCTTCATGGAACTCCACTCAACAGGCTTTCTCCAGCTAATCAATCACGGTCAAGACATGGGCCGTCCCATCTGTCTGTGCAAGGGACCAGGAGGAGATTGCTAAGTGCCTGGGCTGGAGCTACCATCTCAGTACCAGGCAATTCATCATGCAGGAAGGTGGCGGGGGGAGAGGGGGAGAGAAGGGAGAAGAGGAAAATAATGCATAACACTAATAAGTCTTCCCCCCCCCCCCTTATTCCCAACCAATTTTTACTAAAAGAGCCCAATCCAGAGGGGTTGTGAGTGGGGGAGTGGGAAGAGGGGATACACACTCAGGAGGAATCTGGTTACAAGATGCACTCCACTAACCAGGGACAATAGCTGTCATCTGTGTACCACTCCCCAGCAGCACTCACGCTCGCCACCTCAGCCGCTCGCATCTGCACAGGGAGCAAGCCTGCACGGAGAAGGGCTGGTGTCCCTCTGCTCCCAGGGCAGGCAGGAGGATGCTGGCAAGGACGGTAGAGCCAGAAAACACCAAGAGAGCAAGGCAACTTCACCAGCTAACACTGACTGGAGGGGCCAAATGACTTTGTGCAAACAACACTACAGCACTCTGTTTAGACTGCCCCATCCGTGCAGAAATTAAGATTCCTCTAATTTTTCCTGGATGCTTCTATAACTATTTTGGGGTTCCTGAACAGCAAAGAAAGTGGAACTTGAGGGCTGACAGCATACAGCATATTTCACCTGCAGCAGATGTGGGCTCTTCCACGTCACACGAGCCTGCCTCAGCACATACACCTGCATGCGAAAGCACAGGGTGGGGACTTGCACACTGCAGCAGGGAGTTTTGTGCTTCTGCCTCACAAATCCCTGCTGGCTTTCAAACTTCCCACCTCTTCTCAATCCACACTATGCGAGAGTCCCTTCCTCTGTCTGGCGCTTGCCCTCTCTCAGCCCTCTCATCCACCCAAGCCCCAGCCTCCCTAGTGCTCAGCATCCCTATCTTGATGTCTACAGCACCACAAGAGCCCCAGCACACATCTTACAGCCAAGTGCACAAATTTACATTTGCCTAAAAAGATACTATTTCCCTTGCTAAATGTGTCCAGCAGTGATGCAATACATCATCAAGACTCCCTTTCCATCCACCCTCCTCCTTTCAAATCATGGAGATTTTTCTTCCATTGGATTTTTCAAGACAACAAGAAGCCTCCGACTGCATCCTTTGTGCCAACATCAGGCACCATGTGTCCATGCACAGCTCCAGGTTGAATGCGTGTAGCACAACTCAGCATCACACCTCAGGCATGAGACAAAGCCGCTCTCATGCTTGCAAACAAGCAAGTACAACACTACTGGCTTTCTCCAGAGACTGCTGTGGCCTCAGGAAAGCTTCAGCCCAGACTCAAGTCTAGCTCTCCACCACTCTCTAGTGCCTAGAAAAGTCCTGTCTGAGGACAGTACTGAGCTCCGATGCCCTCTCTATAAGAGATTTTCTTCCTCATTTAAGTTACACAAAAGTATTCTTCCAACTAGTGGCTTTGGCCAGCTCTTGCAGAGATTCTTGCATGTTCCATCCCAGGCAAACAGGAAACCCACACAAATATACTCATGTTAACTGCTCAGATTAAAGAGTCATTCTAAATAAGAAACAAACACAAATTCACATCCTATATATGTTTTTTGTTGGCCTAGATTTAATCTAGTGCACTCCCCAAGTGAAATTCAGAGTGACAGTAAATAGGTAGTGGATTTATTCTTCCAGGTTTTTCTGAGAGCTATGAGGACCCAGTAGCTTCCAGTAAGTGTCAAAATTCATCCCTTCCTCCATAGATAAAAATAGACCCCACTTAAAAATGCAATGACACAGGATTTTAGCCTCTACTATAAGTGTAAATATAGCAACAAATTAAGTAGAAACATCCAGTAAATAATGTTGACATTGCTAAAGGTGAAATTGCTGTAAGTTTAACTCCTCCAAGCTGGTCTCTGACCAGATGCAGATGTGATATAGTTTAATCACTATAACCAATTTCCTTCAGGATTATAGTCCTATCTTGTGATGCTGTTTGTCCTCTTCCAATAATTACCTTCTTCCCTTCCAGCTTGCCCCTCTAGGAAAATATCTAACTGAAAATCTTCCAGGGCTCACTACTATGAGAAGCCAGTGCAAAACTTCACTCAAGTTCAACACATCAACAGAATTTTATGAACAGCTCAAAAATATTAAATTGTTTAAAGCTTATCAATCCATCAACTGTCAGGAATTCAAGAAGTTAACACCTTGCTTATAGCCACCTCTTCTAGATATGCTTTTAAATATCTATAACCACTTCACCTTCATTTCATAACGCATTTGTAACCGTAATTAGTAGTTCACTAGCCCTTTCTAGGCAAACTGTCTATAAGGCACAGGATAACAAAATCCAAAACATAGATGTCACCAGCCCATGCAAGACATAATTCTAACTGAATTCAGTTGCTGCTCCTAGGTCATATTTCCCACCACTCTTGCAATAAAAGCCACAAGAGCTGCCACCAGTAGGACCTGCACAAACACAAGGAAGGGACCATCCCTACAGCAGGTCTCCACAGTCTCCCCACCACTCCAGCCCCACCTCAGGGGCACACAAGCCTGGATGCTTACTTTTTTAACTCCAAAAACTTAGCATTAGCTCCTGGGAAAGGAAGGAGCTTGCAGACATGACTACAGCTCTTTCAAACCTCCTCCCCTTTCCTCCCCTTCTGGACAACAAGGAGGGCCCAGACCATCACAGAGAGGAGACCAGACACTACAGCTATCAACAGTGAGATTCAGCTTCCAAAGCAAGCACATCCCAAACACAGTACCTCTCCTGAAGAGCTGTCCTTCCTCCTGCTCCTCTCCACAGTGGACCAAACCCTAATGCTCCATAAACTCCCTTCAGTATGATACCACATTTTCCTCCACCTGGCCAGAGCAGGGACAGGCACAGAAAGCCCCAGGCCCCTCCTGCCCAGCAGCCCTGGGGAATGAGGGGTGACTGGAAGCAGCTGTGGAGATGTTGATTTCTGCAGCTGCTCTGTGTATCCCAGGTGAATATGATACCCTGCCTGCAGCCCAACCAGACAGGATCCAAGTAGGTGGTAGTGTTAAGGACAAGTTTCCTGCAATAAAACTCTTGTTCTTTAGTTGACATACAGTTATTCTCTACCCATAACCTTCCTCCCTAGTTGTCCTGAATGTAAGTGACCTTTGGTGTAAGGTTTGTCATAATAATAATTGAGTTGTGGATTTTTAATAATGACCTCCTGGATTTTCCACTTGATTTCCTGATTTACTTTATATTTCTAGGAGCAAATATTAGGGTCATCAGACTCTTTACACACAACCTGATCATGACCTTCACTGGTTCTTCAAATCATGGTCTCTTAAATCATCAAACTCCTCCAAGCTTTTGGATTTTCAAAGGGCCTCAGGGATTTAGGCAGTATGATCTGGCTCCCACTGACTTTCTGTGGGATGGGAATAGCCAAATCCCTCAGGTTGTTTGCAAGCTCAGCCATTTTACTTTTCATCTGAACATGGGTAGACAAAGTGCAGACCTTGTTATGGTGACAGGAGGGAATGCATCCAAATAATGCTATGGCTCAAAGGGCAAGGATATGCTGTGTAAACTACTGGAGGAACAGGCAAAATGTCATCCCTGGAGTTGTAGTCTGTTCAGAGTATTGGAGACTGGATTTCCAGGCAACACCAGACCTAGGTCCTGAAGGGACTTCCAGGGAGAGAGAGGGAGAAGACCTCTGGTCCTGTCTGAGCTGTCCCCACACACAGTGATATCTCAGGTGGAGATTTGTCCTGGTTATTCAGGAAGCTAAAGAGCCAACAAAATCCCCGTCTCATTTAAAGTTTATTCTTCTAATGTGGAACTCTCTGATTTTACATTATTGCTAATAGAGAAAAATACACAAATAATTAATAAATGTTAACTTGTCTCTGGGGTTTTCCCTTTTTTGCTTGTTTATTTTTGTATTATAAATGACATCCATTTTCTGCAACTCACAATAAATTGGCGAATGAGGAAAAGAGTCCAAAAGATGAGCCATAATCCTCAAGGGGATGAACAAGCTGTTGTTCCAATCAAGATGTATCCTGACAAATCAAGTTGGTGAAACCCATTAATTAGCACTTTTGGAAACAGTTGCAAAGTTAATTATTCTTCTTTCAGATGAAAGAAAGCTAATTTCTGGCATTTGCTTTGACAGTGACACGCAGTAACATTTTTAGAGTTGACATCCCTCAAGATAAATGATACTCTGAAGTGTGCATGCAAACATTTTGACTGGGAGCTACTGTGGCGAGGTGATGGCGCTGGCACTTCTAACTGCAAATATTTTGCATCTGCCGGGACTGTGATCAAAGTTTGGAGGCTAAGAGGGAGGGAGGGGAAGCTTCCTTTCAAGGGAACTTTAGGGAGATTGTGGGTGACTCCTGCTTCTGATAGGAAGCAATAACATTGCACAGACTATTATTTTAGCTAGAGAAACTCAATAGGGAATTTAAAGCTTTCTAACTAACTGTGCTGGTGAAAACAAATCCTTTTCTACACTATCTTAATTGCTCTGCTCCAGAATGATGCTTTATTCACAGGCTGATAGCAGCAGAGGAGAGAGAAGACCTCTGAATGAAAGTTCTCTCTTGATACGATCAGAAGGCAGTTGGTATCTGCTTGTGTTTATTTGAGAAGGCAAGATTTGGGATGTGGGAACGGAACAAAGCTCCTATGCCAAGGCCCAGTGCCCTTATGGGGAAGAACACCAGTAAGATYTGGCATTTAGTCCCAACAGCTCTTTCTTAAATTTGGAAGCCTCTATCAAGTCTTGCATGTATGAGGACAAGGATAAGAAGAGGTTATTTGTAAACATAGGTTGTTTAGGCTTCTGTTTAGGAAAGTGGTTTGGTTCAGGATTGTACCAGAAAACACACTTAAAATCCCATTTTAATAAAATTCAAGTATATGCTTAAAACCTGGACTGTCAATACATCTGGTGAACTATTAGCTCTTGAAATTTTTAGGGAGCTACAGACCCTCCTTTTTCCTACAGCTTCCTATATCACTGGCACAACTCCAGGACTGCTCTAGGTCAGTTTTTAGGACCCTGTTTCTTCAGTTTCATTCCCTGACTCTTGGAGTCTAAGGCTCCGTGCAAGATGAGTAAAGAAAGCATGCCTAAAACTCAGCAACTGCATTACAGGGGAGCTGCACTGCCATGAGAACATGCTAAAAGGGAGATGCTATTTGGAGAGTCCCAGGGTGATGAGCGAGAGAGCTAAATAACTTATCTAGAGAAGGTCAAAGTCTTCCTGGTAAATTAAGGAAGACCTAATTGGTTTAGCTGCTTTCTGAAAAAGGACATTTTCTAGAGCAGAGAGGAGCTAGCCTGCACCTGTGGATGGAAGGGGCCAGTCTAGGAACATGGGGAAGCTCCACCGGCGCTTATGGGCACGGCTACAAATCTAGGAATAACCAGAGCACCTCTGCTGAGTATCTAAATTCATCCTTGGTTCCTCCCCTGCCAAACTGGACCGAGGGTCACGTAATGCATCCTCACACCCCCTTACTGCCCTTGGTGGCCCCCACGTTGTGGAGTCTCCTCCATGCCATGCCCTTGTTTGTACGTGCCCCGTGGTCAGCAGGAGGGGGTACCCTCCATTGCTCGTGCTTTCACGGTCACCACAAGGCCTCCCAGTTTAACACAATATGTTTTCTGACCACTAATACCATTCTGAAGGGAAACCCTCCCCAACATATTGAACTCAAAGGAAGGAACAGAGACTTCGGAGCAGTCGTCCTCTAATAACCCAGGCCTTAATAAATCAGCAGCCCAGTGTATTACTTAGGGGCCGGATCACCACTTTAGGAACCTGTTGCTTGTTTGATGAGATCCTCCAGAAATAATAATTGCAGCAGGTACATGAAGAAAGGAAATTGGTGGTAGAAAAAGTATTTCATTTGCTTTTCAATCAGTATGTGGGGAGAAAAATTGAACGGGGAAGGTGATCTAAAGGACTACTTAGTTGGTATGCGATTCACACACGGCAGGGCAATCAAGAATGTGGAAACACTGGGTTCAGAGCGCTCTATCCAACGTGGGAGGGAAACAACACCTTTTCCCTCAGGAGAGCCAAAAAAATGACATGTGCTAGCATGCAAGTCTTTGCAGACAGGCTTGCTACCCTGAGACAGTTCAGTAAGGATGAGACACGAAAAAATATAAAAAAATTAAATATGATTGCTTCAAGCAGTTCTCCACTTTGCAAAGAGCAGGGAGGTGGCAGTCCTGAGCTGAGAGACTTGCCTTGCCGGCAGAGCGCTGCCTTCCTTTTTGCATATTCCTCAGTCGTACATAATACTTATTGCTTCACAAATTGCAGGGATTATTTTCTCTTAACTGCTAATGGTTTTAGAGACTGTAATTGGGGGTAGCGCTTGTAATTTAGTGCCAGAGGGGAAGGTACCTGTACAGTAGACTAACTTTTTTCTCCATGTGTGTGTGCACACATAGTTACAGCAGGAATATGGGGAGAGAGTGAGCTCATTTATCAGTTCTCCACTTTTCTGTTCTTTCCTGGAAGGTTTAAGAGGACAGCTTGTTGTGTGGCATTTGGAACATTTATTAATGTAATTTAAAAAAAAACATTTTTCTTATCAGTCAATCAACCATATTTCACCTTCTTTTGTAGTGTTTGTGGTAATACCTATGGTTTACTTAACAATTGTAGTATGAAAAAATTCACTGTATTTAGCAAAGCAAAATAAAGAATTAAAACAATTTACTTATCATTACATGTGCTGTGTTGAATTATGACCCAAAATAATTACCTTTAAGTCCACTGTCTGATAATCTGCTCCATTTATTTAAATGTAATTTTAATCAAGATCCTTATCAGCCTTTGCTTAATGTATTAGTGTTTGATTTATTTAGCAATGCATATATTTATTTACATTTCAGCTTCCAAGTGAGTCGTTCTTCTGAGATCTCAGTCGAAGGTTAAACAGCTTGATCCATCCTGGGGCAGACACAAAAAGTGGAATAAACAAGCACAGAGAAAGCACATACCATGAGAAAGCAGGATTAACACTAAATTTGCAGCCACCACAGGCCACGCTCATTCAGCATTGCAAAACCAGTCTGTACACACAATTGTTGTATCCCCTGATAAGTGAATCACTTACTGTAATTCTTGCGGTGTGATGAGAAAAGAAGCACCCAGAAAATACATGTGAAATGCAAAGGGAGAACTAAAGGCAGGCTAAGGAATGGAGGAGCCCAGAAACCAGCACGTTCGGCGATGGGGGGAGCCCCTCCAGCCCCTCTGGCCACGTTTGGATTTAGGCACGTGCTTGAAGTTGCGCAGGTGCTTGCTGAATTAGGTCCTGAACAACCCGGTGCGCGTGCCTGCTGGCCTGGCTTGCACGCACTGACTGCCTGCACGGCAGGACCGCGGTGCCTGGGAAGGTGCGCGCCGGCCACGGCAACACCGCTATCGCTTGTTCTGCCCCAAAACACCTCGGTGCTCCGGCCAGCAGGATCTACATATATATGCGCAAGGATGTGCTTCTCAGCCTCGGCTGGGCTGACGTCACTTAAATGCCCGTCTCCTGGAGGCAGGTGATTGCACAGAAACATCAACTGGGGTGAGCAAAAAAGCAACAAACTTTTTTCTTTTTTTTCTCTTGGCTGCATAGAAACACTTGAAAACATAAAACTGGGGTCAGGATATGGAAGGAAAATGAAATCGGTCTCAGATATATTCTAACTACTTATTTTCTCAGGCCTCTTAAATCAAGGCCCAAGTGTGTGGAGAGCATCCTCAGGATTTCCTCACGTGTTCAGGGCTGTGGAGACATGTGCTCAGGGCCTATGGATGGCAGCAGCGAGCAGTGACAGGCAGCACACACTGGTTGCCTCTGTCTCCCCTCCATGACGTGGTCACCATCCGTGACTACACCGTAACAGAGATCGTTATGGGCTCGCTTGTGGACATCCGGCAGCTCTCGGGGGCTGGCAGCCGAGCAGGGGGATTTCCAAGGGATTTCCCTTCCTGGTTAAAATGTGCCTTGAACAGCAGAACGGGGAGAGGGAAATGGACGTCTAGGGACAATGTTCACAATGTTTTCTCCTCCTTTTGGTGCTGGAACAGGAGCCTCTGGGCTGGGGTCGCTGGAGGCTGGACACACGCCCTGGGGCCATGCCAATGTCCCGTGTTGCGCATGAGGCTTGCACGGGTCTGTGCCTGCATCAGGCCCAGGGCTCTCACGGGGAGACAAACCGGACACTAAGGGGCAAAGCTGCCGAACGGCTTCAAGCCAGTCCAAGTAGTAGCATCGCTGTCCCTAGACCTCAGCTTGGTGACAAGGTGCCACCTGGCTCCTGCAGCTTTTGGCCGCAAACGAGAGCTGTGGGAAGGCGGACGGGTGCTCCCTGGCACGGGAGCCGGGATTGAACCAGAGCCACGAAGGGGGATCGGGACTCTGGGCGCCTGCCTGGCACTGTGAAGTGATGATGGTAACGTGCCCCTCTGGGAACACACCGAGGTCTGTTTATCAGTGTTTGCTGAATGCTTTGGGATCCTTGAACAAAGTGTTTTGAGGGTTATGATTAATAGTATTCTTCACGCTTGGCTATGATAGCAAACAGTTCCTGCTCTGCAGTTCTAGAAAGAAACCATGGTATTTTGTCAATCTGGTGTTCAGCAGATTTTGTATTTTGCATATATATATTCCTCAATATAGTTCCAGTAATTAAGCTATTAGCTAATTTATAGAATATATATCCTTATCGCTCTCTAATGTACTGGCTTCCTAATTAACACAGTTAAAGAGATTATGTAACTTATTAATGCAAATGATTACTTATTTCTATTTGTATAATCGAAGTCATGTCCCGCTCCTGATCAGGATCCACTCTGCTGGATAAAAGGTGAAGCGCAGAGAGAAGGAACTCTGTCTCACTGATGGTCTACGTACAGAAGTCAGTGCTATGGAGGGATAGTTTTCTTGTTAAATCAGCTTACTGCGGTGTGTTGTGACAGTCACTGAGCAGCCCCGGGAGTGGGCTTGCCTGCTGGCACTCAGCCCGGGGCGCCTGTGTAGGGTGGCCACATGGGCTCGTGGTCCTGAGCTGCCACCACCAGCATTGCTGCCCCGGGTCTGGGTGCTGAGCCAGCTGTGTGGAGGACAGCAGATCTCATCAGCTGCAAAGGAAAAAAAACAAAAATGGGGGTAAATAAAGCCTGAATAGGCAAAATGATGCCCAGGGATGCAGAGGCGAGGAGGCAGCTGCATGCCGCGTGCATGGTGCGGTGCTGGCCCAGGAACCCGATCGTGGTGTCAGTGAGGGCTAATTGCATCAAACATAATGGAAGTACAGAGGTGTAAATCAGGAATAATCTCACCAGTGTTAAAGGGAAATCCGTGTCAGGCCACATCAGATTTGGTCTGCTGAGTGACAGAGGCCTCTCCGTTTCATTCCTCGGTTAAAAGATCATTTTGCATTATATTGCTACCCACAATCCAAAGCTCCCTTCACAAGAGAAAAAGAAAAGGCCTCCCTGATTTTCTTGAAGGGACTCAGAGATAAAAACTGATCACATTTCGCAGTAATTGGACCTTCATATCTATAATTGCATTGATTTCTCCTAAGTTTCAGGCATCGACTCTGAAGAGCGAGAGAGCATTGCAGCAGGATGCAGCTGCCAAGAATCCTGCTGCATTTGGGAGGTGTCAGGCTGGGAGGCTCACTGTAGTTTGGTAACTGGCATTGCAAATTGCTTTATGAACAGTTTAATGCATTTAAGAGGGTAATAATTTCAGATTCTACCATACAATTTGTTGCAGTGGTGCGGAAGCATATCTAAAAACTTCCAGGGTGAAGGGAGGCAGGAGAAGGAGGGCGGAGAAGAAAGAAAAGCCAAGGGAAGGAGGGATTGCAGGGGGTGTGAAATATCTAATTGTTTTAATCATGCTTGATATTACACTATGAAATTATAGTAAACTTAAGAAGTCAGTCAAAAACAGTTACTAACTGTGGTGCACTGTCACTAACTGGAAGCGGTACACCGAGAGGAAAGGAGACCAGGGCGGCAAAGCTGCTGCACCAGTTCCTGTGGATTGAACCTTGCAAGCTGAAGTGGTGAACGGGGTGCAGAGGCCCTCCAGGCAGTCGTGAGGGTCTGCAGAAGTAAGGACCAGCATGCAAATAAACAGCTAGCCCTGTTTTAAGACTATTTAGTTCTTACAACAGCTTTGATGGTGGGTTGCAAAGCACTTTCCAAAGAACGATCATCAGCAATCTTCCCAGCGGATGGATGGGGGAAACTGAGGCACAGAGACACAAAACGATTTGACAAATGTCAACAGAAGAAAAGCTCATGCCTAACTTCTTCAGCCTGTGCTTACGTGGTTTTTGAACTGGAGCATCCAGAGATTACCTAGCTGTCCAAATTGTCTGTTCTAAAACATTCCATTTTTGTTCATCTGAGGGCAAATCTTTCCAAGTCACTCTGTTGCAGTCAGAAGGAATGAAGCCCTTAAAATGAGAGTGCATTTATGGGCAAATCCTGGTCTTCACCCATGTTGCTTTATTAATATCTATGGGGTTATATATGTAAGTGGGAGCAGAATCAGAGCTGTGCAGTCTTCATTGCATGTGTGCTGTACACATATGGCCATGCCAAGGGTTAATGAGCAAACAAGCTCGGATAATGAGAGCATCTTGATGGTATTAATATCCCCAAATATTTATATAGATGTGGATAATGCTGAATCCTCCTGGAGGCCAACAGGGATAAGGGTAGTGACACTGTAACTAGGTATGAGGGCTCTAGCAGAAATATTTGTCACACAGAAAATGCAGCCAGGAAAGTTGTGTGCGCCAGAAATTGGTGTCACCAATTGCTGTGTTAGAGCAGCAGCGTATATATTTGCAATCCAGAGAATATATTGGGAGTGCTAGGCAATGGCTAGATATCAACACAGACAGAAAACACAAGAGGAAGAAAATAGAGCAGAGTGTGGGACTAGGTCTGAAATCTCTTACAAGGAAATATATGTTGCATGTATGACACTGAGTTTGTGAGTGGCTGTAACCACCGAGGCACTGCAGAGGAGGGAGGTGTTCTAAAATTGGAGTTACAGCACTCAAAAGCTTGGATGTTTCCACTGGCCAGGACAGGTAAACGCCCGGGGACGGGGTATGCTGTGAGGATAACAGTCCCATCCTGACAGCGAGCCTCTGGCCAGGCATGCGCATCAAGGCAACACAGCTGGGGACAGCTGTGTCAAGCACTGGTGACCCTGTTCCTTATGGCAAAGTTACAGGGAGGAGAAGAGAGGACTGTGGCCATTACATGAGCAAATATGGACAAGAACATGACGCTCTGGATAGATGTTTAGGTCAACTTTCCTTTTATTGGCCTTTGCTGCCCTTCGCAGAGATGTGACTTAGCAGCAGTGCGGTGACTGGCCAGTCCAGGCTGGGCTGTCTGTGCTTCTAGAGCAGCGTCAAGGTGCCACCACGCATCCTGAACTGATCCTCCCCATTAGTCCCAAACCCAAGAACAGATCATTTGTGTGCAGGATCTTTGCAGCAATAACCAGGCCATCCTGCTATCCATGCCTCTGTGACTGGTGTAGCTGCTTTGGGGGCTCAGTGACCATCACTACTGTGGTATGTTGCAGGGCATGGGGAGCTTGTTGCCAGCATGTGAACTGGCACCATCTTTGGTACCATTTCCTCCCCTGCCCTCTCCTGCGGTGGTGCCTGGGGCACAGGAGAGTTCTTTCATGTCACACAGCACTGAGCTCTCCTCTCCTCCATCCCTGCATGGTTTCTGCCCTGCCAGCCCTGGCCCCAGGGGAGCAGTGCTGCAGCATGGCCTGGAGGGAGACAAAATGAGGCTATTTTGGCTGCTGCAGGTGGGGAGGGGATTGCACAGCCAAGGGACCTCCACGATTGCTCCGGCCAAGGCTCCTGCCCCGGGGTGCCTATGCCAGTTTAGGATGGCATTAAGAGACAGGCAGGCTCTGCATCCTTGTGACACTTCCAGCATGCTTTGACCTTGCTGCCCTACAACTGCTGAAGAGGAGCTGTGTAGGGTTGTTTTGTGTTATGCATTAATTTTTACTTTTGGAAAACATTACAAAATATAGCTAATCTATTAACTTAGAACTTGCACACAACTGGAAACATCTTTAGAAGATATCTCTCTACCCATCTCTCCACCCTGGGACTTCTTTGGATAGAAAGACCAAAATGAAGTAAAAAGTTCTAAAAACATTAAAGAGTTTCCTCCCCACCCCATCTTTTTGATTTTATTCCCTGTCAGTATTTCTGTGACAACTCAGCCCCAGGAGCCCCAGGGGACAGGCCAGAGAGATGAGAAGGAGTGGAAGTGCCCTTTGACTAAGTGGGCATTAAATGTTGGCTAACAACCGAGAGACACTGTGTGACTGGAGAGAGGGGGAAAGTTAAAAAGAAAGAAAGAAGAGCTTTTCAATATGAGCATTCATGTAGTTTTGACAGGAGCAATTTATCACGGCTGCGAAAGGCAGCTCTGCCTCCGCCGCTGAAAGCCAGCCTGGTTAAACTTTTACCTGCCCCTCTGAAAAAGGCGCTCTGCCGGCAGCCAGGAGGGGTTCGCTCCCCGCTCCGCCGATGCATCTTTTCACGGCGTCGGCGGGAGGAAGGGCTGTGATTCCCAAACAGCTTGTGCCCATCTGTTCTGGACAGAAAGAAACCCTGACAAGGAAGGGGGAGGGAGGGTGTGAGAGAGCCCCGGGTTTTCCGGCCGCTGGGAATGTGCCGGGCAGCCTGCGGGAATTCAGTGCTGYGCTGAGACCCCCAGGAAATGCTGCAAGTGAGGGCTGAGGATTTTGCCACCCCCTTTCGCCCTCCTGGTCATACAATACATCGTGGAGCAGCGGTCATGGGTGGACCGGGGGCAACCGGACACTTTGGGATGCGTGTGGTCAGTGGCACGCGGTGGAGCGGGGAGGGTGGTGAGCACAGCTGTGGGACTGGGACACCAGAGACAGCACGCCCCAGCATGCAAGAGATGCCCACAGTGTGCAAGAGGTCCTGCTGGCATCCCTAGAAATCATCTGAAAGGAACAGCATTATGCCTAGGGAAAAACAGAAAAACATACCCAACTGTACTCAACAGGGATATTCTTTTGCCATGGGATTTGTCACGGGGAAGGGTGCTGGGTCTGCACCATCATGCAGCAGGTGGGAGCCCAGGCTGGCCCGGCTCCAGCGTGGGGAAGGGGATCAGGTCCTGCACAGCTTTTTGCTGTACTCACAAGCAGATTGAAAGGGTCCTGACAAAACCATTTTCCACTGAAAGTAACGATTTGCCTAAATCAAAGCATTGCACTGCATAGAATGGATTTGGTTGAAATTTTCAATGGAATGGTCAAAAACTTCCACTGATGCTTTATTTTCCAATAACCAGATGGTACTAAGCTACATTTTACTGTATTTTCAAAATTTTATTTACTGTATGTTAAGTATTAAACCATTTAAATGGCTATATTTTACAGTGTATAAAAGAAGCCAGACTATATCCAAACTTTTACCCCTTATCAAAATGAAACTTTTTTAGCCTCCAAAAACTTCAAGTTTTTGGCATTTTACYCCCCCCCCCCCCATGAGAATAACATGACATTTTGGCATCTCAAAAGCTCTAATTTCTGCCTGGCCACGTTAGACTTCTTGCCTGCCTCCTCTCCATGGCTGTGTTTCAGTGAAATACATTAGCACCTGCCTGTGCTTAGGCATGAGAGGCAGCAGTGGGACGATTCGTATTGTTAGAGAAAGGAATGTGCTGAAATATTTCCCACATTGCATATAAAAAATAAAATCCAGCAGTGCAGTTTCACCAGAATAAACCTCAGCCAACTTCCATTTGACAGCTACACAATTCCCTGGCCATGACATGGTATACTGAGTCAGCAGGGACATATAGTCACACACCAAAGAGTTGATGTCACCTAACTTTAACCGTCTCAAATGTAGGCTTCATGTTTAAGCCAGTAATCCAGTTTCTCTTTAGAGACAAGAGAGAGAAAGAGGGAGGTACAACCGCAGAAGACAAGTTGTTCCCCTCTTAGATGGCATGTCTAAGACTCTCTGCTCAGTCCTTTGTCCAGGCAGGGAGTCCGCACAAGAGGTTTAGCTAATTTTTAGACTGCTGAAGCTGGCTGAGGGTCAGATTCATCTCATCTCTTACCCACTGCGTGTTTAAGTCCTGTCCGAAAGCTCTAGGACATATGATTGCGTTGAAACAGCTTCACAGAAATACAAGTTGTTCTAAAGACTATTCAGAAAGTCCTCATGCCAGAGACTATGACCGCATTATAGTCAAAGCAGAAGGGGCATTAAATGTACAGATATTCCCACCAGGGTTTTCATGTCATTAATTGGTGATCTTCCGACTCTGAAATAACATTTTTCCCCCTCACATTCCTTATTTCATTATCCCCAGTTCAATACACATCAGTGCAGTATGAGGCAAACTAGTTAGATATATTAGGAATTATTTAAATTAGAGAGAGATGTATGGGTAGTTAAATGCTCAGTCTTCTATTCTACCCTAATTACGTATCAAATTACACTCAAATTATACCCAAATATAAACGTAGGGAGGTAGTCCTGAAATCTACAGGAGGTATTGGTGGGAGAAAGGTGAAACTAAGCAGCTGGTAGAAGTCGATCTGAACTAATGCAATATGAAAACCTTGCAGCACTATCATTTTCCATTTTGTCCTGTTATTACTAACATTTACTTAAAATTTCTTTGCAAACAAGACTCCATAATGAATGACTGTCTTTCCCTCCAGTAGCTTGTTCTCTGAGCTTGGAGGAAGCAGTTTATTTTTCTAATGTAAGAGAATTTTGCTCTTGATTTTAACATCGTTCTGATTTTCATTACTTTTTGTGAAAATAAGAGTATTCCAGTAATAAAATAGGTTTGTTTTATTACACTGTCCAAAACTGTCGACAATTCAGGGAGGGAGTGGGACAGACTGATGCCTCCTGAAATGGAAAGAGTCTCTCTCTGTCTGCTTCCCATGTAGCAGATTTCAGTTCCTAATTGCCGTGGCTGCAAGTGGATGGTGCTTTCATGGTGTTGTATGCTTACACTGGAGAAAAAACTCCTGTTCTTTGCACTAAATTAATTTCACTTTGCCATTGTAATTTCTAAGACTGTTTCTCTGCTGCAATTGTACACTGTACTCTGAAGAATTTGGAAAACTCCATGATTTTAACTGGATTTCTCTGGATTTTGCAGTGACTTGCTCAATTCATTAGACAGAATATTATCCTTTTAAACTCTACACTTGTTCTTGAATTTCCTTTCGAATTTCTAGAGCCTTGAGATAATGATGGCTAATCATTGCCAATGGGAAAGACACTTTTCTAAGGTCCTTTGAAATGGGCAGGAAGAATTTCCGCTGATGATGATGGATCAAACCCTTAGTTATGGCAGAAGAAATATCTGGTAAGGTGGAGACCATGCCTTGGCTGTATGTCTTGCTCTGCCACTGATACATTATATAAGTTTGGCTAAGCTGTTTCTACAACCACATCTTGATTTACTTGGTAAAATACCAGCCATTTATGAGATTATTATACTTTGCTTGGAGGAATTGTTCATTTCATGAACCAGATGCTGCATGACCGTCCCAAGCAGAATACCCCTGGCGCCCATCTGCACACAAGGAACCTGGAGGGTCTTGTTATTGCTTGTGGCAGCTAATCATCCAGCACCTAATGACAGCCCTAACCGCCAGAATGGTCGCCTGCCCACAAATCATTGTGAAAGGACAGCACGGTGCTGCACAGCAACCAAACAAACCACTGCAGCTAACAGTCACACTTCTGGCTCTTTGCCATTGCAGACTGTGCTGAGACACCCTCACATTTCTCAGCTGCAGAGATGTTACTGGCATCAGCTTTGGAAAAAGTGGCAGATGGTCCCTGAAATGAGGTATCTATCCAGCAGAAAGGAGTAGCAAACTTCACAGTTGTGGGAAGCATCGTCTTTCTGTTTCTTCTTTAAGAGAAAAAACCTCCCCCACCCTGAAATGAAAGTCCAAACAAAACCTGAAACCCTCCAGCAAGATAATTTTGGTCTTTGAGAACCTCAGGATCTGACATCCATGTTATTGTGCTATTAACAATATTTCTATGGCAGAGCATGGTGCCAGCAGGTCCACAAGCAAGAGAAGCAGGTTCCCACCTCACACCCGGGGTATTCCTCCTAATCAGCTGCTGCTGGTGAGAAATGTGAAAATATATTCTGAGTACAGGAGATAGTCCATCCCTTAACATTGCTTCTATTTACAGCACCAGCAGGAAGTGGAGAGTGGTCTGTAAATACTACCTGCTKTTCACAAGCACAGGAGGAGACCGTGGCTAAGGCCACAGCAACACAGACCTCAGAAAACAGTGGGGCATGACATGGACACTCCTCTCCCACCCTGAGAGCAACCAAAAGGTGCTGTCTTCTGGGTGTTGGCAGAGCCTGTGGATATTAGAGAAACTGAAATCCAGTCTAGGGACTGAGGTGCATTACTCTTGAGTATCAGCAAATGTAGAATTAGTGTTAGACTAGATAAGTGTCTGCCAAGAACAACATAGGTAGGATTGACTATGTTGTGTGGAAGAAAGGGCTAGAGGCCCTTTGGCAATCTCTTCCAGATTATTTTCTGGGATTCTGTGAGCCTATTCAACACACACCTGTTAATGAGGTTCAATGCCAAACTCTGAGAAACAGATGGAGAGGGGGCAACCTAGAGACTAAGATGCAAAAATGTGCATTGGAGTGAGGACAGAGAGCAGTGGAGGCTGGCTGGGGAGTCTCTCTGATGCACCACTTGCCAGTACAGGAGAAAAGCAAAGACTTCTTTTCACAGAGAAGCCCAAATCCCATTTACAAAGCTATGTAGGCAGCAAGGCCCAGGTCCTCCAAGGCATCAGGCTGCTGGTGAGAATGATATTCTGAAAGAAGAGCAGCGAGTTTCTTAAGTCTCAGAAGTGTTCACAAAGCAAAGCTGGTGTTAGAATTGCTGAGGCTGATTCAGAGCAGGAATCTACTCTGGTGACTCTGAATCACTCTGCATCTGTTTCTCCTTCAACTGTGTAAGACCTCAGGAAGATTAGCCCCTTTTGTGATGGATCCTAACCTCCTTGGGAGCTCCACAGCAAGGCTGGAGAGCAGGACAGGGTGGGCAGAGCTAGGAGTCCTCCACCCCACATAGCTTCTGACGGAGAGCAGCAGAGAGAATACTGGCATTTAAGGGAATTGAGAAAACTCATAGCCTATTTTCAGCATCTATTTCATAGGATAATTGCCACTAATCATATATATACATATATATATATATATTCTTGTGCAAATAATATATTTACATGGAAATGACAAACTTAGACTTCAGTATTTCCCCTGCTGTTATGGAGCAACTTGGTTAGTAAATAGTAATAAATATTTGGCCTTTGCAAATGAAACATTTTTATTTTTGATGTGTTACACCAAAAAATCTCAGCTTTTTAAGCACACTCTCCTTGGGATGTGTTGCCCGGGGAGGGGCAAGCTGTGCAGGCACAGAGCAGGCAGCAGTGGTACATTGTAGACATCTGATTAAAGCCAGATTTATTGGTAGTTCTCATGGTTTAGATCCATGTCAAAAAGATCACAGCTGCATGAATTTATTGATGGACAAAGCAGTAGTCTTGAACACTGAAGTCTCTTATTTGTCAACAGAATGCAGACATACAGAAATACAACACAGAAAGTATGTAGGACTGATTAGCCAGAGTCCCATTTCTCTTGACTGGAAGATCCAGCCTCTAAAAGTAGCAGAACTAGGTCATATTTTACTCCAGTTGTATTGTGTAGCATTTTCGTTTGTTTATTTGGCACATAATTCCTGGTCAGGCTATAGCAGCTTGTGGCTTGACATTTGAAATTCAACCTCTAAGTGGCAATGGCTGTTTTTGATTTGACACTTAGGTCATGTATTATGGCTTTATTTTCTTATTGGGCAGACATGACTTCTAGAATTAGAGGCTTACTTGGTTCACATAATACCATTTCTAAATTCAGCATTTGCCTCTAAAATTTTAGGACAGAAACTCTAGGTTTCCTTGTGTTTGTAGAGTATCCAGCATGGAATCCTAATCCAGCTGGGACTGACATGTTTTGCTACAGTTCTRTTAGGCAGACAGCTAACACATTGTTTTCTTGAATAAGGCTTTTAAATTTCTGATTAAGCAGAAAGGAGATCTGGCTGCAAATCAAAGCAGATTTGTTTAAAATATACATTTATAATAAAAATGTTTTATTTTCTAATAGAGTATTTTTCTAGCTCCTGCTATTTGTGTTTCTGCTCTATCTCTTTCACACTATACAGTAGTAGGATCTGAAAATGTTCACCATACCCTAAAATGCTAGGCCTGGCTTTTCACACTGGTGTCCCTTTGCACACCACAGAGGCACGGTTCCAGAGGGGAAGAAAAAATCTATTTGCATSCAATCGACTGAGCGCTTTAAGTGCTGAAACTAGTAGACCAAACGAGTTTATTAGATTATCATTGCGGAAGTTAATAAAGAATTAATTTCTCTTCATGTGACATCCAAAGGCAGTTATTTCAGTGGCCTGTCCATTTACACAAAGCCAAGTATTTGTCAAGTGTCAAACTCAATTCCCATGACCCAGGCCTCCTCAATAATTCTGGATTAGGAATACCCTTAAATGACATTACAAAAATTTTATTCCAAGATACATTGAGCTCTTGGGACTACTCAGGAATTTCAGGTTAGTGAAGGTTATGTAGTCAGCAAAAGCTTGTTGGATATAAGATGTGGAATGGAAGGATACTGTGCGCAATATATTTGTGACAGTGGAAGGCAGCATGTAAGAAAGAAGGTGCAGATTTCCAAAAGGGGGTCTTCAGTTCTGTTTCTCTCCCCTGGGAATGATGCAAAACATGCTTATATGCATTGCAAAATAACTAGTCAGTGTGATCTCCAGCAAAGCAAATCCACTGTGCTGCTGTAGGAAGAACAGCGAGGTGCAGCGAGGAGAAGGAGAAGGAGGCAAAATAAAGTCATCAATTGCTGCCATGGGAATTAAGTGCTATAAAACATCTTCATTCAGCAAAGGAGTTAAGATTTTTGCACATTTTCAACTACCATGTCAGATAAAAAATGAAAGAGAGGGGGAATCTCTTTTTTGTTTTCCCGTGGATTTACAGAGTTCATTAGTTTTACCTTTGACCACTGGAAACACAAAACATACTGGATGGACATAGGGCCTCTTCTCATTCCTCCAAAAGGGAAATGGTGTAGGATGGGACTTAGATATAGATTCTAGGTAAAGAATGATGTATACAGACAAAAGAGAAAAGAAAAGAAAAGAAAAGAAAAGAAAAGAAAAGAAAAGAAAAGAAAAGAAAAGAAAAGAAGAAAGATCCCTTTATATCATACAGCCCATCAAAAAAGTGAATCCTTATGCATACATTGACATCATTGTATTTCAAGGTTATATGAAAATGAGAATTTAGATGTCAATCAGCAGAAACAGGTGCTGAGCACCAGACCCCTTTGGTTGGAATAACGTGCCTTTAAAATTTAAATGGACAGTCTCAAGCATCATTTTAATCATTATTAATTTTTCATTTGAAGTAGTCATTCCATCATGTCAACAGATGAATTTCCCTCCCTCCCTCCATTGCCTCCATTTGTCATGTTCTTACTGCCAGGACATCATGAATGCTTCTGCCCCATCTTCTGATTAAAGCTGAAATAAATATGCCTGAGAGTTGGGGGACAGGATCTCCAGCAGGAGACAGGATCCAGGGGATCTGGCCCTGCAAGTTTCTGCACATGGAGAAAACAAGTATCTGGAGTTATACTGCTCCTCTGACTCCATACCTGTGTCTTCTCTAATGATGTCAGAGATGGCTGTGAACAAAGCTTGGGATAAAGAACGGGTATTTCACACCCTTGCTCTCAGGTAACAACTCACTAACAACTCACTGCCCAGCAAGTCTTATAGACTCCTGAGAGTGAGACCTGGATTCATCTCACCTAACCTGACTGACTAAAAAGCATCTGGGTACAATGTTTTTTGCTTCATTTCAGCTATCTAGAAGTTAAAAGACTAATCTAAGCTTGCAGTCTAGACTTCCTTGACTGTCCTGGGAAAGAGGCAGGGACCTCTACAGACTGATTCATCTACCCCAAGATGCTTGTCCCAGACAGAAGGGATGAATCGTCCTTCTGAGGTGCCCACCTCCTCTCTTGATTACAGAAGAAACTTGAGCTACCAGCTTAGACAAGTGCCCAGCCTTGGGAAGCTATGTTAAGTGATTTGTATCCTGACTAAAGGAGCTTGGCCACATGAGTAAGCTTGAACCAAATCTTTCTTGTCAAAACCTTGTGGGTAGTTTCAGACAACAGTCTTAAATAACACAAAAAAAAAAGAAAAAAAAGCATATACAATGTCCATAATACATTTGAAATACAGATTTAAGCAGATGCTCAGATTTCATTACTTATTCATGCTTAGCTTTAACCAGGTGTAACTTTGTGATTAAAACTAAGCATGCGCTTGATTGCTTTGATGAACTGGGATGGACAAGAATGTTTCTTACTGTCTTCAAAGTTGTATGGAGCTACATGAAGATCTGAGATCAGTGAGATGGCTTTCCCCCAGTGGAGAGGACAAGTGCCAAATGCTACGGGCTGTTTAAAATGTCCTTGCTAGGAGCTTAAGTGCAACTGTGATTTAAAATGTTTTAAAACATAAACAGGCGAGGATTCTCAGGACTTCCTGTACAAAAAGTATCTGTTTAATTTATGTGCACAGGAATTATAATTGCCATGGTTTCTTCCAAAACAAGTCTGAAAAAGGGTTGTTTAGATGATTATTTGAACAGGCAGTTATCGTATCTGCAAGTAGTGGGAGATGATTACCTATGGAAGCTGAGACCCTGACTGGAATTTTGTCCTACCTACAACAATTCACCATCAGGACTAAAGAAACAGCAAACTAGGGGTAGTTGCAGTCTCCTTCTTTCAGCCTCCAAGGAGCTGCATCATTTCCCATAAATGCTTTCTATGCCCTTCTGTCCAAATTAGCCTGAGTGGGCAATATGGCATGAATGCACAAATGCCTCTGTCAATGAAAGGCACTGCAAAGCTAATGAATAATTTTTTCCCTAAATATTTCTGTTCAAGTATCTGCAAAGTGAGAAAATCGGTCAAACTGGTTGTCATTCTCTAACAGATGGGACAAAAACTACCCTGACACTTTATAGATCCTCCTGTCAGAGCCATTGTGCCATAGAAGTTTAACCTATTTATATGATACTATCCACCTCAAACTTCACATCCCCAGGTTAAATCCCAGGCCATCAGTCTTGTGGCAGCCAACTGAACACCATGACTTCAGCCTCGGYGTTTGCAACCTATCCACAGGGGATAATCAATGGAGGGGCAGAAGGATGGGAGTGTTTCTGTTCTGACCGTGGTCCTTGGTATCAGCCCCTCGGCAGGATGACGAAAGGTTACCACCATGGCTAGACCTTGGTCAAGTTTAGACAGCTCAGCTCTGTTTACATTCCTGCATCCCAAGGCGTGATGACTCTGCAGTGCTGCTGAGGGCAGGGAGAGGACACAAGTGGGATACAGGGGAAGGGTCGGGCACTAGGGAGAGCGTCTGTCATAGCAGTGTTGTCCTTGYTTTGGCTGATCCTCACTGGAAATGTAACTGTTCTGGAGCTGCTTATTTTTAACACAGAAATAGAGATCTTGGGAATAACCTTTCCTTTTTCCCAGGAGAGTCTCAAGAGCTGACTTTGATTTAGAGCTTTGCCAGCCTCCTCCTATTGAAATTCCTTAAATGATCYACATTTCCTTCTTTTCCTAGCAGAAAACCTCCATGTCTTTTAATATGTGAYGAAGATGTGCTGGCAGCAGAAATTCTGAAATTCCTCTCAGTCAGGAGGATTCAAATGGAAARGTGGGTTCATTTTTGCCTCTCCTAAATAGGCACTGTAGCTGGCATCCTTGTGTGAGTTGGTGAGTCCTTTGCCTGGATTTGGACAATGTGTTGTCTGTTGCCCTCCTCAACCAGACCAGATGGAAGTGGGGACAGGGGTTGGCTCTCCCCCTCTAGGCTGTAACAGCAACCCTGCGAAGCAGTGTTTTTTCCCGAGGCAGCAGGGAAGATGCTCAGTATCAGGAGCTGATGGGAGAGCGATGCACGTGGGGAAAGGAGGGGCAGCGTGCTTACGTCTTGAAGTTGCGGCAGCCAACGGGGCCCTTGGGAGAGGACATCTGGGGAAGAGTTAAACTTTAACCAGACGGAGTCAACCCCGCTCCTGAATCCGGGAGCACCACCAGTGCCAAAGGGGAGCCTGAGCTGCTATGGAAGCACGTGGGCATGAGCAAGAGGGAGACGCTTCCCCTGCCTTATCTGCCTCCCAGCCTGCTGCAATTTCCTGCTGCAGCACGGCAGGACCTTCYGGGAGGGTTTCTGCCCTGTCCCATCTGCGTGGGTGCAGCTTGGCACGGGGCATCCTCGGAGAACGGCTTTGTCCCTGGGTCATTTCTCTCCTTCCTGTCTCTGGAAACTGCAGGACCCTGATGAATGACTCCCATATCCTGATCAAAAAGTCTCACTAACAGTTTTAGTGTGTTTGTGTCCCCCTAGTTAAGATAAATTAGACAGGCTAATGAGACTGATTAGTCTTTAGCTGTGACCCTTGGCCTCTAGGATGTACTTTGAGCTAATAGAGAGAATGGGGATTATAGGCTGTGATAATGTGCTTGTGTTGGCCTTTTAAAGGAAAACACATTTATTGCTACTTAGAGGAAATTGATCTAATTGTGCTGGAAGCATTTCTTCGGACTGAACATGGAATTTTTATTAAGTAGGCGACTAAGGTTCAGCCAAGATAGCCAGATTTGAAACGGGTGAGAGATATTTTAAGAAGAGTTCACATGGAAATCTCTCCGTCTGCCTCCCCAGCTGATAACAAGTTTCACTGGTCCTGACTTTGATCTGCTGCTCTGTGTCACACGTCTGAGCTCTAGAAACTTGGGCTGCAATTCCCAGGTCTGATGGCTCAGGTCCAAATGAACAAATCATCAAAGACACCAGTCGTGTTTTCACATTGACTAAGGGTTCAACTATTTGATGCCCTTTTCAATCCGCAAAACAAAATCGTTCCCTAGTTACTGGGATCCCTGGAGGCAAATGCAGAAACAACACCACTCAGCACTTCTGAGCATAGCCTGAATACCAAGGTGCTGAGGGATCCAATCCTGCCCTACGGAGAAGGTCTGATTTCATAGCCCAAAGCTGCAAGTTTTCTGCTTCACACACAAAAGAAGCCCTTGTGCTCCTGAAAATTTTCTCCAATGATATCAGTTGGTGCAACAGAAGATACTGCTTCTTCCTATAAGCCTTCCCCTCTCTCAGTAGATTAGTACCTTTTTGGCCTTGTTTCATTATGGGCTCATGCTCTGTGAGTGCTTGTTCCAACATATTTGGAGGTTTTAGTTTGTTTCCAACAATCTTTGATGAAGAGCACAGCTCTCCACTCTGAAAAGTTTTGTGAAAATAAGCAGTTCTGGCTGGGGAGAGAGAGTAATACACCAAAGGGGGAAACTGCTGTTCACGTGAACTCTTGTGGCTGAAGCATTTATAAGAGCTCTTAAGACTTGGGGAAAGTCTTAGCTGGAGAGCCCCCATCAGCAAAATTCCAAAGAAAGAAAATCTTTCAAGGTCAAGAACTTCTTGTTCCTACCAGACTTTCCCCTGCCTCCGGGCACACTGGGCTATAGATGCACAACTACCAGCATGGACATCAGCTGGGACTAACTGTGAGAGCTTTGGTGCTGAAAGCATTACCAGCTACTGTATTAGCCACTGCAGCAAGCTCTTATGAAACTGTAGCACTTAGAGTTGGCTGTGAGTAGTAGCTGGGATCATCTAGTAAAGGACTACTGAAGATCTGTGCATGCTGTTGTTTTGCTGGGCTTTCAGCTGGGCGTACTGATAATGGTGACTTTGATGCCCTTATCTAGAACTGATGTGCAGGCCTCCTAGGAGAGGTGGAGGCAATGCTGTGTTTCTCAGCATCCCTAGAAAGTATCACTTCAGGGAGATGGCAAAACCTCCTGAAATATCTTTGGGGATGTAACAGTGGTCTCTGCAGGTCTCTTTGGCTGGTGTCACTCCCAGGATGAACAGAAGAGGGAGAATGAAAAGAAGAGGGAGAAAACAGAAGAGCTACTGACCCGTAGCTCACAAAGGACAAACTACCTGTTTCATCCTCATGTTTTACATGAAGAAACTATAATAGTTTTTTATTTTTCTGATAACCTGTATGAGGTATCAAAGATCACACAAACACCAAGGAAGGGGCCTAAATGAAGAGGTTACACTTGAAAATACCATCTTCCACAGGATCTGTAAACACTGAAGGCCCTCTCGTCTCATTCCTACCCTTCACTGAAGGGCAGGTGCAGCCATGTTCATTGGTTTATGAACATGGAAATCACCACATACTCACTCAAGGTAGGATGCAAAGAGAACTCCAAGTCTGCTTTAAGAGGCATCTCTCTTAGCAGACTATAATTACTGTGGACTGCAATTTGGCCAGGTCAACAGAGGTGAAGTGTTTAATCTATGGTGAAAAATGACACTTTGATCAAGAGCCCAAACCTGGATCAAGCCTACATGTTAGGTGTAGAGGAAAGCATCCCTGTCCCACCAAGCTCTCTGTGCTGAGAAAGGAAGCTGTGGTGGGTAGAGATGGTGCACCAGGTGGCAGTGGGAGGATGCTTGAAGGCCTGCAGCAAGGCTGCATTTCCGGTGCCCTCAGTGCGTAGGGTTCGGCACCACACCAGAGTGGCCGTAGACATGGTAGCTAGAACTCTTGTGAAAGCAGAAAAAAACCCTAAACTGAAACCTAACCCCCCAAAGCCACACACCACAATTAGAAACAAAGGCAAACAAAAATAAGCTATAAAATACATGAATTGGAGAACGTTAGGGCAAATTAATGGGCTGCATGAAAAGTGGTTCCTTCAGGAAATTTTCGAAGTGTTACTAAATGCTTCAGAGATCTCCAGTGACTCCAGACAGAGACAAAAGGATGATTTTCTGGCCCACAATAAAGTGTCAGGGCCCTGCCAGCCTCACCCCACAGCCTGGCTGCATGAAGGGCTTGATGTTCTCATTCCTTTGTTCTCTGACCAGATAGTGCCTGCACTTAGGGATCTGGGATTCCTCATGACTTGTGATTTATGGAGATTCCCTGAGGGAGAATCTCACCAGCGCAACATGTATTTTGAGCCATCTGGCAGGGTGGGAATGGGTTATTACGAGTGTGGCAAGAACTGCAGCTCTGGTTTGCGGGAAGCTCTGTGAGAGGCACATGTTTTTCCAAAGCACTGACCCAGAGTCACCAAGGATGCCATTTCACAAAAAGTGGATCTGGTGGAGGAATGAAACTAAGGGCTGCAGCACTCACAGTGGTGCCACCACACAAAATACACATGCGGTGTATTTGCTGTGTCCAGATACAAAACATGATCAGGGTTTTCTGCTGCATCTTATCTGGGGGCCAGGGACATCAGCCTTTCTGCTGGGCAGCTCATTGAGGCTCCTAAATGTACGGATAAACAGCTGTGCATGTCTACCTACATATAAAAAGTTAATACAGCAATAGACTTGTGAAAAATATTATTCTGTTTTGCATTGTTCTCTTCTGGTGTTTTGGGGGCCTTATTTTTTAATAACCCTGTTGGTCCTGCTCTGCTGTCTGGTGACTGATCTCAGCAACAGCAGCACCATCCATTCCTTTAGGAGAGAAGAGAGTCATCGGTAAAGGTGGCCAAGACCAGGGCCATCTGGTTGAGGTTTGCTCTGTCATAGCTTGTTGCCTGAGTGCGTTATCATCAGGAGAGAGTCTGTGGCTTAGCAGCAGTATTGCCTGAAACTGCGAGTGTCACTACCAATCATGGGAATTACTAGAGGGTCTTAGCAGAAAGGAGAATCTGTCTGTCTTGGACAGTGCAGTGGTTCTGCAATAGCTGTTATGCTGTTAAATCYCAGGCCCCTGCAGTCCTCTATTTCATTTGTTGCTAATTATCTGGCCCCATTTCCACCCCGTGAAGCTGTGCTTCCCTCTGTTTTTCTGCTAAGAGTAGCAGCAATGCCTGTACTCTTACTACTGAGCTTACTACCGGCTACTACCAGTTTAGCGTGCTCTTTTACTCTCATAAAATCACTGAAGGTCTCCGGGTAAGTTGCATGCTTGTGGCTTGCAACCCAAGGGAACTCACATGAAAAACAATTCAGTTTTATTATACGCAGCTCTTTCCCTTCTGACATCACTTGATCATTAGTTAGGATGATCCTTGGCACTTTCCATATTCAAGCACCTTACAGTAAATAGCTATTATCAGCCTTTTACAGCCATGGCAACTGAAGCCTGACTCAGACAAGGTCAAAGTGGACCTGWGGGGCTGAGAGCACAGGAGCTCTCCGCTTCCCCACCTACCTACCAGTCCCATTTTTCTGAGAGGTGACATAGCTGATCAAAGGTTTGAGCCACAGCCCTAAAGCCAATGGAAGGTCTCCTAAGCAGCCACAAATCATTTTACAATGCTGTATTACAAGTGATAAATCCTGCACTTTGCCACCTTTCCATGCAATGCTTTAAGATGCGGAGACACCAGAGAAGAGATGTAGGAGCAGATCCTCAGCCAGTGTAACACCAGCTGAGGAGAACTATGACCATATATACACCAGCTGCAGATCTGTCCAATAAATGGTGTCTTTTTTATCCTGGATTTGTCCAAATTAAATAGAAAGAACAGCCACCTTCCAACTCCATTGCCATTCAGTGGGAGATCAATACTGAGATTTCTCAAAGAGGACGGAAAATCTCAGCATCACAGTCCCTGCTTGTTAAATATTTCTATTGCAGGCAGCCAAGAAAATTGAAAGTCTTGCACTAACAGGGCTTTTAAGATCTACATGGAAAAAAAGCAGGAACAATATGTAGTAACAAATTTGTATTACTTCAGTACTATTCCTGCCAAAACACAGCTGATTATGGCTATATGAACACTGAATGGAGAAGAGTTGTTCATGAAAAAGATTACCTCTGAAAATAAGTTGCAAGGATCAAGCCTTTTATCAAATAACCCACAATATTTCAAGTGGTAACCTTCCCATCTTTACCATCTTGACCATTTCAGAGGTCACTGCAGAAAGCTGGACAACATGTTTTAGTGCAACTTTTTTTTATTTGGGCCAGACCTTGTGCCAAGTTTCAGGAACCTTTGATGAACACACTTCAATTTTTGCTAAACTGTCTTTGTGTCAAAAAACAAATGTTAACCATTTTATTTTTTTTTCAGTCTTTGCAAAGTGAAATATTTAGATTTTTCAACTCAAGCTAATGTGGCATTTCAAAACATCCTTTCACTTAATTAAATTGCTCCAAAAAACCCCCAGATTACTTTGCCTGGCTCAGAACAGATTGATATTGGCTTGTCAGAATTTAGAAATAAAAATTTGGGGTGACCAAATAAGAAAGCTTTCTTCTGGCCTGCATACTCATTTTGGGGGAACAGAGTACCCACTTTTTTGCATAGCTCTACTTTGGCAGATCTACCTGGTTATAATAGCCATGATCCAGCTGCTGTCATGGACCTGCCACAATGCTCCATCAGTGGGACATGACCTGCCTGGCTCCCCAGGCAATTTGTCCCCATGCCCTGGGGTCAGATTACAGTAGCAACAAGCATTCCTCTCACCATCCTGATGTAAGAAAGTTTTCTCAGGTCAAAAGTGCTGCCATTTGCTATACTCCAGATCATGGGGAATATGCCTAGTGCCCCTACCATTTAAATTCAAGGGGAGCTTTCCAGGCTCTCCCTCCCTCTGGATTTGATCTTGTGTCTAGAGATCTCCAAAGGCCTCTACTACCTTTATTTTAAGTTGAGATTTGTCAGGGCAAGAACAAGGCCTTCATAGCATCTGCCATCCAGCATGATGGCAGGCAAAGAATAGCCTCCAGCTGCCAGTAAATCAAGCAGAGTTACATCAGGGTTCATGTTGCTTGAAATTCTTGCATCAGTGCTCAAGAGCCAGAGAGGAAAGAAAAGGAAAAAGGAGATGGGGGAAGAGAAACTATGTGCTACTGATTTGAATAAGAACCAGTCACTCCTTTGCCCTTCATTGGCAGCACTGATTTAGAGAGAATAATAAGTCAGGAGCCACCAAAGGCTGGGATTTTTGAAGCTGTCCAGCGCCCTTTGGCTATCAGTGGGATTTGGGTGTCCAGCTCCTTTCTGCCCTCATAGCCTAATGTTATTACCATTAGGTAGCTGCTCACTGTCCTGTCTATATGTGCTGAGTTGGCATGGGTCTCAGTCCATGAGGGACTTCTCCTTGTACTAATTATGTGTACAGTCACCTGGCATCAGCAAATGTGGAACAAGTCTACATCCAGGCTTAATCACAATAGGTGCCAAGGTCATCTAGTCTTAGTATGTTGCTTTTTGCAGTGTAGAATACATCTATTTCCAGACATTTGTCCCTTCACCCCAGCCTGTGAGCACTCTATCACATAAAGAGGAATTTCACTATAGTGACACACCTGATGAATATTTCCTAGCCATTTATCAGTCCCGTCCTGGGAAAAGCCCTTTGTTTTAGGCCCCAAAGTCACTCTGGCCTTGGTGTTGGTTGACCTTTCCAACTACCTTGCCTTCACTCCTTTTCTTGCCCTAGCTGGCCTGCCAGTTCCCTAAGGCTGTTATCCCTGAATTATCCCCTGAATTTTAGACAGTTCCAGATCAGGATTTGAATATGAAATGTGGACAGATCTCTACAAGGATAAAATAGGTTTTGTCAAAAAAGTATGCTTGTGCAAGTAAATAATGAGCATCACCCTTGGCTTTAGGGAAATAACAGCAGTATAGAGGCAGTGCAAGTACATAAAGCCTTGAGTGCAACATCAGACCACTTCTTACTGTTTCCAAGAATCCCTTAAGCTGGAATTCCCTGGGATACAAGCAATACTTCCAGCAACAGCAAAAATTGCTAAAATAGGTTGGGAAGTTCTTCTGCTGAAACAGCTAATTATTGGCAGACARC
This sequence comes from Apteryx rowi, assembly GCF_003343035.1. Classification (NCBI taxonomy): domain Eukaryota; kingdom Metazoa; phylum Chordata; class Aves; order Apterygiformes; family Apterygidae; genus Apteryx; species Apteryx rowi. Next base: position 782,669 of record NW_020450694.1, read on the forward strand.
AGGGAAAGGGCCTAATCCTCCAAAACACAAGGCATCTGTAATCTTTAGAAAGGTTATCCTAAAATGGGATTTAAAAATGATCAGGAACTCCAAATTTGGGATGSTAGGATTATAAGAGACCGCTCAATTGAAACGCTTCTGTGCAATATCCTGTGCTGAGCAGGTACAAGTCTGATGGAATTCTGCCTCAGTCATGCACCAAGTATTAAAATTATGTGTTTCAGGATCATTAAGTCCTTGGTTGGAGGCCCCATTCTGGTAGGTACTTTACAAAAACAGAACTAAACACAGTCTAAGCTCTTTGGTGTGATCAGCTTGCTGACTGTTTTTCTAGGGTGATCCGGTGTCCCAAGCAATGGAAGTTTGGTTCCATTGTATCAGCAAAGGCTCAAAACATTCATATTACATGGATGAGGACAGCTGATGGCCTTGCCGCTTGAATTTTGGCCCTGATTTTGAAGGGCAATGCCCAGTGGCAAAGGAATGGTTTTGCCGTAACTCTGAAGGATACTTGTTCCTGCTTTTCATAAGTTTGGATCTCATATCAATAGGCTATTTTAAATTTGGGGGTGAAATGGTGGGAAGAAGAATAGTTACTTTCACTCTTACTCATCAAATATCCAAATTACAGTGATTTGGTAGGTTTCTATCTGGGGCCTGCAATTTCTTCTGGAAGTGATCTGTGAGCATCAGCCGAAGCAGAGCCGGAGCCGGAGCTGGAGCCAGAGCTCGTGTTCCTCCACCCTCAGTGGGTGAGTGCTGGCATTTGCAGCCTTGCTGGAATTCCCCCCCCCCACAACGAGGGCAGCCAGACCCCAATGCCAAGAAGTTTCCTCCTGAGTGGAGGACTCCTTTTAGGACCAATTTTCAGTGGGATACATTCAAATTCATGGCATTTTATTAATGACTGGAAAAAGAAATGGCAAAATCACCATAAATATAATAAAGGAACTGAATGGCTGCCATAATGTACACTAATTTTTGGTGATTCTATGTTGTTGCCACTCTGTAGACAGTCACTGGAGCGAAAAGGTGATAGCTTAAGTTAAAAACTAAACATCTATTGCAGGCTATTTGAGTGCAGGAAAGAGCAATGCTCTCTGCTAAGGGGCTGGGGGAGAAAAAGCCAAACTTTGAAAAGATGAATATTTGAAAACACCAACTGCTGCAGTTACTGCGGGCATATTTACCAGCACTCTGCAATGGGCTGAATGGATCTATAGGGATCGGAAGTTAAAACAAATGGGGCTTCTGCTTCTGGGATCACTCTGAGCAGCCTGAACAACTGGTCAGRAACTGGCCTTTCCTCTGTAAGGGGAGCAACATGAAATGTTGTTAAAYTCAGAGGTAGAACCAAGCTCCTGTGTTTGTAACAAGAGAAACTCCTGTGTGTTAAAAGGGCTTATGAGAAAATGTGTGGCATTTCATTGGGATTCCTAGTACAAAATAATTTTAATCTCAGGGAAYTGTGGTTTATTCAGCATAAAGCTACATTGGGATTTTGAGTTTTGGGAGGCTGCCAGCAGAAAGTATTTTTAAGAAAGTTTAGAAATAAGCTTTCTAAATTTACTTTGCCCTCTTAGAAACTTTTCATTTGTGACTTCAACTATGAAGCTACACATCCCCCTTATCACTGTTCCCATTTGATAGATGGGGAAACTGCACGGAAGCATGAAATATCTCTGCTGGAGGACTTAAAACTGGGACTGCTGAAACCAATCTGGACACCAAACAGAAACAGGTATGTCAGTAAAAACACTTCTAAGCTGCTCTTGTTCTGTATCCACATGGGCAGTTTTACAGTTTAAAGCTTGCACAGGTTTTCAGGTAGAATAGTTAGAAACTGGAGCTAAGGCACCTGTGGAATTTGCAAAGTTTGCTGTATTAACAGTCTGGTACCACTCTGCAACATATCCTTTCCTATGAAACGAATCCCTAGTGTAAGTCACTTTTATACAGATATAACTGTGTTCATACTGTGGCCTTCTGGGCAGAGTGAGGGTTAAAAAACAATCACATCTCTAAAAATTGATCAGTGAATAGCTCGATCCTGGGGGATCTGAGTCTTGAATTAAAGACCATGAGGTGACACTGTAAGATTACTCCAGAAAGCCCTAGCCATGCAATTCGGGCAAGCTATGCCTTGGCCGTGCTCTCTGCGAGGATGTAGCTTTGAGTAGTTCTGGAATCCCAAGGCCTCGACTAATTCCCACTTGTGTTTGCTTGTATTTTTACTGGTTGTCTTTTCCACTTCTGCCTCTCAGATTACTAGGGCTGGTGACAAGGAAATATGGGAATAGCGACCCAATCAAATTACAAAACATTAAAAAGGTCAAGCGCATACAGGTTGCTTTCACACCATGAGTGGGAATCAGATTTCCTAGTATCTCAGTAAAAGTGACAGATAGCATTAACCAGATAAGCAAATGGGAGCTCGCAAGTCTAAAAGCAGGCATAATTTGCCAGTGGATCTTTTTTCAAATAGAAGTTTATGAAGGTTAGATTTCCTTGAAGCTTCTGACCTGTGGGTGAAAACAGCCTGACTGTAGTTGTGTGCCTTTCCTGCCAGCATGGCCCTGGGAGCTGCGTGAGAGCCTTTGCAGATCCACTGATGCTGTAGGGAGATGAAAACGGAACAGTAAACAGTAGGAGCAATTGCTCTGGAAAAATATTTCTTGGGAACACCTTCCACAGCAGAGAACAGGAGGTGGGATGGCTGAAGCCCTGACAAGCACTGCCTTGATGGTCCCTTCCACACAGTAACCATTTCTCCCGCAGCCTGTAGAGACTGGAGTTTTCTGCATAGACTCTCCCTTTTTGGGCAAAGGAGTGGTGCGAAGGAATTCCAGGTATTGTAGCTCTCCTTCGTAGACTGCCAGGGAATTGGGCACTTGGTTCGCTTCAGATGTCAAGAGCTGTTTGGACTCACAAGGGATATACAGATGGATATCCCAAAAGATCCCAAGGGAGATTCCTGTATCAGCTGATACAGGAACAGGGCTTTTTCTGAAGCGATGGTAAGTGGGAAAGGGTAATTATTGCTACTAGGGAGATGTTCAGAGCTGTCGTTGCAAGTTAATGTGATGTTAACAAGGCCAAATCTGCAGTTTAAGCAGCCGCTTTTCAGGATTTATACCTCTTCTCTTTATTTGATGAATGTACATATGACACAAATAATATTTGGATGGCTTTTCTTGTGGAGATAATTTCTAGTCACTGGAAGCACCTAGTCAAAATCTCACAAAGAGTATGTCCTTAGTAGAATGGCCTTCTTTTCTTGAAGCACCATCTAATTAAACATTTTGACAGGGATTTTTGAAGGCACATTTGGAAGTTTAGATATTCAGCTGTCATTTAAACTATGTAGACATATCAGGAGAGCTCAGCTACCAGGCAGGAACAACTTTGTCTTTGCTTGGTCAGCAAGTATTGTACCATGGGCAAAAACCTGCCCTGCTTTGCTTGGTGGTCTGTTTTATACTTGTAATGACCAGGGCTGTGAGCTACTTTTCAAAGGTCATTCTTTCACTTCATACTAGGATCAGTGTCTCAAATCAGAGAAGAATGGACTATCTGTGTGGTAAATCTCTGTCTCTGCAGCATTCACCATAAGCTCTACATCTCCATTTTCACATACGCTTTTTGGATGTAATGTTCTGTTATGTTGCACAGAAGCAACCTTAATTTTTGGAGATAGCAGTTCTAGAAACAATGAATAAATAAAACCCTGTCACCTTGGCAGGCTAACATTTCCATCTCCCCCTCCGTTATTTATTTATTTATGGTTCCTGAACCCTATTTCCCAAATTCTCCTCCCTCTCCCTCCTTCCCCTACTTTGTTTTAATGAATTGAGGATTGAATTCTGGAGCATAAGTATGAGTCAGACATGATAAAGCACCCAGCCTTTCTGCAGTCCTGTAAATGCTACGGTGGCTTCCAAAGAGTTAATTCATTACGGTCCATTGTCCAGTCGACTTTGTAGCTAGCAGCAGATTGGAGCCGACCTGAAATGCTGAAGTGGGAATGAAAAATGAGCAGAGCCTTGGTGTGCATTAAATATTTAATATTCTCTCAGTGGGAGGTGTCAGGAAAAGGACCATATAATAAATACTATGAGAGACAATTCCATCACTGAACTCGTCTGTTAATGACCTCATTTGCTTTGACAGAAGCATTACAGATGCAGCCTCTTCTCTTCTGTGGCCCTATTAAGCAGGCCACATTCCAGTCGGAGAGCAAATTCCTGCTTTTGCAACGTGGAGGAGTGGGCCGGAGTTAGTGAGTATCTCCTTCTCCCTCTCTCTGTCTCCCCCCACTTTGTAGACCTGGAGCATTTAGAAAGAATTTTGCATGGCATGTAAGTTATTYAGTAGCTGCGTGATTCTGGTGGGGAGACTGAAAAATATGTTACCGAACTACTTGCAGGCATGAACCATGGACTCAAGAAAATGCTCCCTGCCCTGAGAGGAGCTGACTGCCTCCCATCTGCTGCTTTCACCAGCTTGTAAGCTGTGGGATCTTGCAAAGTTTCTGTACGGACATGACGGAGACCACCTCCAGTTTAATTCCCTGCTTTACTTCTTGTCTCCTTGAGACTTCTTGTCTCAGGGAGGACGGGCTCCTCCAGGGCATCCCGGCAGCTGCCAGCTGGTGAGTGCTTCCTCAGCAGGAGCTGAGGCCTCAAATCCCAATGAGTTTCTGGAGAATATGTTGTCAGAGCATGTGGTCTTTTAGCCAGTGCTGTGATTTGCAGCATTGTTCATCCCATGAAAGCTGACGTTCTGCCTGAATATCACGACTCCAGGATCTTTGGCTTCAGACTAAGTGGAGAAGGTGCTCCTAATGGATCCAAAAAACCCCAGAGGCCTGGCAGGGGCCCGCGGGTGAGTCAGCTCCGATCCCCATGCTGCATGAGCCATTTCTCCAAGGCATGAAACTCCCCGGTGAAAGCAGCTTGTTTTCTCTCTTCAGCTGTCCATGTTTGGAGGTTCCTCAAAGGTATTCCTGCCCTGATGGCTAGAGGCCATCTCTTCATTTCTCGCCTGAATGTATTAATGTCCAATTTATACATGGTTGTTCTAATTCTTTTCTTGCCTTCACAGATAGACCCTGGGATAACCGTATCACCTCTCAGCCTCTTGTCTGCTTGATTGAACAAACCAACGTCTTCTAGTCCCTCTGGACAGGTTCCCCAAGGCCTTCAGCATCCTAGTAAACCTCTCTTCTTGTGTCCCGGTTGCAATTGCTCTTTCTTGAACAGCAATGACTGTGCATGCCTGTTGAGGTTTGAAATGCCTTCAAATGAGAGTGCWGGTCTCTCTTCTCAGTGGACAATTCCTGGGTTAAACATGAAACTCTTACTATTAGTAAACTCGGCATCCATGACCTTGATTTTTCACATTTTAACCCATTTCTCCTACTTCAGGCAAAGTCAGCCAGTTCTTCCTGCATGTTTCCAATCTCCTCTTAATCATCAAAGCCTCCTGATTTTGTGCCAAAAGCCCAAGCCAAGGCCAATCCTTGGGGAGCTCCAGCACTGGGTAGCCTCTAACCTCTCTCCTTTTCAACACTCTCCATTGGTCAGTTATTTTCCAGCATTTTACAGTCCTGCTGATGATGTTATCCTCTCTGGCTTATCTATACAGCCAAATGCTCTACTGAAATCCAGATAGATTGGTCTACAGACCAAGAGAAAAAAAATACCACATTACTTCAGCCTAAAACATATTGCATTTCACCGGGCTTCCCATTTACCTCCAATATTGACTTATTCTTGCCTTCAGACTTTCTTCTAAGGCCTTGCACACTAATGCAAGGCACAAGCAATTAATATTCCTGCATTTGTCTCGTCTCTTTTTTCTCCTATTTTACATGAAAGTACTACATCTGTTGTTCTCTGAGTTTGTGATCACACATTATAGGTAGAAGTCAAATGTACAGACTGGCACATTTGTGTAGCATGCAAGATGAAGAAAAAAATAGCTATCTTTCCTCTCTTAAGGTGAACTGCATGCTTGTAGGCCCAGGACCTCAGATTCTGAACATCTGGGGCTGACAATGTTGTTCTACCCAGTTTTAAACTAGCAGTTTCCTGCCTCAAAGGGAGACTTGAATATAAACACATTAAAAAGGATTCTGATATTATAATAGGAGCCTTCGAGGCGCCTTATAGTACTAGAGGACTGGACATCTGGGCTGCCAGCATAGGGCTCCAGAGTCCCAACTAAAACACCAGTGTCTTTGATTAGCATCTGCTCTTTGGGATGGATTATATCTTTGCCATCTTCTCCTTCCCATGACACTGCCTGAGCTGTGAGGACTGTGATGGGGAGCGGAGGCCCAGGCTGCCGGCAGCCCACGTCCCTGTTGACACTGGTGGTGGTCAGAGGAGGCTGTCAGCCACGTGCTGCCGGGGCTCCAAGAGTGTGGAGAAGTTCAGAGGAAAGAAAGATGGAGGCTCCTTCCACCGCTGCCGCCTGGGTGGCCCATGGGCATGAGTTTTGGGAGGGCGTGGGGTGGAGGAAAACAAGCTTGCTGCAAACTCGAGGAGGAAGAGAGGGGGGAAAAATTAAAAAAAGGCCGGGCTGAAATTGGAAGGGAATGTGCCTCCCTCTCACGTTCCAGCTCTGTGTAGGCTGCTGTCAGATGCCAAACATTGTGTGCATTACAACAAGGCAGTTGTTTGCAGCACTGGATCTGTGCAACGGCGAGATAAGCTTCTGCTTTTGTATCAGCAGCAGCTGCAAAGGGGCGAAGAGGTCTTAGAACAAGAAATGAGTTCATTTGAATTCGCTCTCTTTCTCTTCTCCTTCTTCAATCCTGACGGCGACGGCAACCTCCCTCCTCAGCCTCATGCGTTGCCCGGGTGCTCTTCCCATCCACCCGTGGTGCCGCGGGGACGCATGCCACACGTGGGACTGGACCACGCACCAGCTGGGGCGAATATGGGGCTGATGGGCTGCTCTTGGGGGTCTCGAGGGCCCGTGACTGCATGCTGAACTGCAATAAGAAAACAAAATGCTGGGAGATGCTCTGCAAGGCAGCGTGAGCCTTGCCCAGCTTGGGGAGAAGGGGAAAATATTGAACCCGTACTGTTAGGCTGCGTCGTGATTCACAGGCGTGAGGGGTTCGAACGAGCCTGGGCAGGCAGCCCCGAGCGCGACATCGCTGCTGGCTGAGTGCTTGGCTTTGCCACCTTCATAATGTTCTTTTAACATAGCTTTTAAAAATGTGTAATATAATATATATTGTATGTCCTGTCTGCCTATTATAACTTTAAAGAGTGAACCAAGTTTATGCTCTGACATGCGGCACCATTTCACCCCAGCGCGCAGGCAGACGCTGTTTGCCACCTTCCAACAGTTGCCGAAATATGCCTTAAGGTTTATGTTTGCTCTTAAAGAATTATCACCTGCTCGGTAAAGAGATAACCCTCCRTGCCTTCAAAACCCTTTTTTTTCAGTCTTGGCTTAACTCTGTCAAGAATATGGCAGTTTCCTGGCAATCAGCAGCTCATGGCACTTTCGCTGGTGCTTGTGGCTGGCAGCTCAGCTGGGAACCTGTCTGGAAATTTGGGCAGGAGCGCCAGGACAGCTCGGGTGTTCCTGCCTCCGTGGCGGGAGACGGGAGGATGCAGCTCCTAGCTCACATGGGAGGAGAACGAAGACGTGCAGAAGAGAAGGAGACGAAATAGCCCTCAGAGCCAGACCAGCCTGCGTCTCCAGAAAGGTGCCCCCCAGCTTGGACCGCACGTAAGTTATAGCCCTGGAGCCGGTGCCACTCCTGCAGCAGGGACCGTGGGGGCTCCAGCCCTCCTGGCAAGCTCCCATTTCCCCAGGGCTGATTTAGAGAGGTCACCTGTCACTTGTGTAAAGGTCACCAGAGGTCTGTGCTGCAGACAGTCCCCACATTCCCGGGATGTCACATAATCATTTTATTTTACATCTCCGAGGTCCTGCCAGGGGAGGGGAGGAGGAGAGAGAAGACTGCGAGGTCAGCAGCATCTTTATGGATGGCGGAGCGAATGTGAGGTGAAAGGGATCGTTGCTTTTGCCTCCCCAATAAACCCCTTTTCTCTGCCTGAACGGAAGCGGCGAGGAGCTGCTCAGCTAATTTATATTAATTCAACTCCATTAATGATGAGATATCATCTCTTCTCTCAGCAGGAGAACCATCAAAAGGATTTAATACTGAGCTGCTCTTTTGACAACCCCACATTACAGCCTGCAGCCACTCCATGGCCGGACTAACTCTTTCCCTAAGTATCCAGCTTTTCCGAGGGCCTCGTTGCAAAGGGAAATCTCTCTCCAGTATTATTATTATTTTTGAGTGATTCCTTTCACATGCCTCAGCGTTCCTCAGGCACAGAGGAACAGGAAAGCTCTCTGTAGGCAAGAAAACACTTGTAAATGGGGCATATAATCCAGGTCTTCCTCCAGGTTGTATTGCTGCCATACAGGGGCATGAGCAGGAGACATTTTAAGTGGTAGGAACCCCTTAATTCTTGCAAAATTCCCTTTTGGGAAATTCTGTTCAGCTTCTCAGTTGCTTACACCATGGAAGAGTTGGAGCAAACATCCCAGCTGTGCCGTAAAGTCTCGCTTCGTCTTCCAGGATTTCCCTCAACGCCGGTTCAGGGGCGCAGGAAATGCTGTGCGCAGCACTAGACCCAGCTGCCTGGGACGCAGTGCACCATGCGTGCCAGCTGTGCGGGGCACAGTGCATTGCATATCCCAGCTGCACGGGGTGCAGTGCACCGTGTATCCCAGCTGTGTGGGCTGCAGTGCACTGGGTATCCCGGTTGTGTGGGGTGCAGTGCACCGTGTATCCCAGCTGTGTGGGGTTCAGTGCACTGCGTATCCCGGTTGTGTGGGGTGCAGTGCACCGTGTATCCCAGCTGTGTGGGGTTCAGTGCACTGCGTATCCCGGTTGTGTGGGGTGCAGTGCACCGTGTATCCCAGCTGGGCGGGCTGCAGGGCAGCCTGTATCCCAGCTGCACAGGGTGCAGTGCACTGCATATTGCAGCTGTGCGAGGTGCAGTGCACTGCATATCCCAGCTAATTCCCCTCTCTCCTCTGACTTAGCAAGCGCAGGGATGTGCCTGAGGGATGACCATCCCAATCGCCAGCAAATTTTGCTTCCTAAACCACCATGTAAATGCAGCTCTGGTCTCCTGCTGGGCAGCTCAGGCTGGACTTCATGGGCCTCCTGAAGGACAGGTGGCCTGGCCTGCTGCGAGGCCGGCAGAAATCACATTCATGTGTTAGGAGGGCACAGCAGCGCGTGGACCCTGGGGCAGGAATGGGCTCCTTCTCCTCCCAGTGGCACCAGGCACTTCGTTCCTGAGCTTTGCCGGGGCTCAAGCCTCAGCTCTGGCAGGTGCTTCATGGTCGCTTTTGGGGTCCAAGGTGCCTCCAAGGACGTTGCTGCTGGGTCTGCAGCATTGCCGATGGCCTTCATTTCCCTTCCCGCTGAAATCAGAGGTTGTCTCTTTGCTGCCACGTGCCGAGCGCTCCCCACTGGTGGAGAACAGCTCGGGCTTGTGTCTGTCCTCCCTGCAGAGAGGGAAACCGAGGCACCGGCGGGGGAAGATGCCCGTCACCCGCTGGGAACAGGACCCAGGGCCCCCCCACGTGCTGCCCGGGGCCAAAGCGAGAACGAGTGGCGGATGTCACCCCACGCAGGACCAACGGTGCCGACGGGGCGGCTGCGGCCGGGGGACCGTGGAGGCGGCAGGGCTGCGAGGGGACTCCCCATCTCCCCAGCTGCGTCCTGGCAGTCGGAGACAAGCCTCCATGCTAGTCATGTAATTTAATTTCTCTCTTTGCTTCTGGCTGATAGTATTAAACTCCTGGCCTCTGAAACACACATACAAGTCTTTTTTTTTCCTTTTTTTTTATATTAACATATTTCCTTTTGAAACTGTGTGAGGCTTTTCTCAAAACTAATGGATTTTTTTTCTCCCCTTGTCTGGGCCAAATGTATTCAAATCTTAACTCGGTTAAGTCAGAAGATTCCTATCGTCTCAGCAGGGAATCCCACCCTTTATTCCACAAATCAGCATCCTTTTTATTTGACTTTCTGATCTCCAAAGGAAAAGGGATGCTTTTTTTTTTAGGGTTTTTTTTTTAGTTTTTTTAGTTTTTTTTTTTTTTAAGTTTAACTCTGACGTTGATGTTGCAATGCTCTTTGATAGCCAAGAACACAAGGACTGACTTCAGGAGCAGCTGAAACTTCATCAGGAACCAAAATATAAGAAGAAGGGATGCAGAGCGGGGAATGGTAGAAAGTGATACTGTTGAAACAACCCTTTGAAATTTCCCAAATGATGTTTGATCTGCAAGTCCCTTAAAGCTGCTGCAATACCTCTAGTATCAAAATGATCTTTTTTTTGAGGTGTGTATGGGGGAGGGAGGAGAATAATTTTTTATAACGCTCAGAAGAAATAAGTTTAATTTTAACCTGTAATGATTCCACCTGGATATTTTTTAACATGCATTTATCTGGGATTTAGTAGGCTCCTTTAATCACTTTTTTTTTTCAGTTTGCTTGAATATTCCTTTATTTCAAAGGAACAGCAAAAGAGACACAAGGGACCAAATGCTGAGGAATAGATTACTTCTGAAACAGGCTAGTCCTACCTTATCCACCTCCAAAATGCCAAGTCTCTGGAAATGAAAACATGAAACAGAAGCTCTTAGTGGCACAGGAAGGAAGGGTGGGCTTTTCTGGTCACTCAGCTCGTGGGTCAAGTCTTTCACTGGGGAAAAATCAGTGCAGCTCCACTGACGTAGCGACGCCAGGCCAGTTTGCACCAGTGCCAGCTCCGGCCCCAGGCACCGGCATCCGCTGGTCCTCACCGCTTGGCGAGCGGGACGTGGGCGACACAACGCCCCAAGCCTCCCGCGGCTCGCACAGCGGCGCCTCCAGAGCCCAGGCTGGCCCGGGCCCCCCAGCGATGCCCACGGGGAGATGGAAACGAACTGGGGAGAGACTCCGAGGAGAAACAGCCTAGCAAGAGGTTTGAGTGCTCAGAAATAACATAGAAGTAACCAATTAATGTCACCCTGCATGTAGCAAGGGCACAGCAGGACTTTTTTTGGATCCAACCAGGTCAACAGGCCACATATCTGCACCAGGATTTTGTCTGGTTTTGTAATTTCCCCACATTAATTTTGGTCATGTATTAGGGAGCTGCTCTGAAAAGTATCTGCTTGACTCTGGGTCACACTGAAGAAGTCACATGTCTATCCAATGCAGTAGAAAAAGCTGCTGTCTAAAATGAGTCAAAAAGCAGGTCACTAGATGGAATTAGCATCTTATAATTTCAGAAAGCAATAATTTGAATAGGTCACCTTCTTTGCAGCTTGCTGGGAGAGGGGAACATGCACGGCTCAGTCCCAACTCCCTTACTTTTGCAGGAAAACATCACATAAAACACCGTGCAGATTAGATGGCAAGGAGCATGCCTGTTTCTTCTGCAATTAATATCATATGCAAATGAAATGTTTCCACTGGAAGTTTGCAAAAAGGGAATGCTGCCACTTACTACCATCTCTGCCGAGCTAAAAGGTTTTTTGCAGATAACATTTTTCATTTGGTGCTGGTGTGCTTTACATTTATTGAGCCCCGGCAAAATGTCTGTAAATCAGCATTGTATAGATTCGTCATATATCCAGTCTGCAGAAACCAGCAAGTCCAAAGGATTAAGATAATAGTATGAAACCTCTTTGATTGAGAGCATCAGAGAGGGGGATGCAGGCTCCACTCTCCCCACAGCTTTCGCTCCATGCATGGCTTTTCCCCCTCCATTTGGTGTTGGGCTGCTGCTCTGAGCTGTTAAAGGACTGCTGGACTCCGCTGCAGAGATGGCTGCCTTTTTGGGGGGGAAAATGGAGCATTTCCTTTGCGCAACAAGTGGGCCGGAAGCGTGGAGCAGAGATCAGAATGATCACAGCACCTCTGAAAACCAGATCAGTTGCTTTGAGATACCCAAATTTAAGGTTTCCCACATGTGGGATGCTCAGAAATTTGGAGAAGCCCCTGGGGACCCAGACTCCTCTGTCCGCACTGGAGGAGATGCACACTGGAGGAGGCGGAGGTGGGAGCCCACATCTACAACACTCGGATCCACTTCCAGGAGCTGTCAGTCCGGCTACTGCAGGAACAACAGGCCCAAAGAGCCCAGGAGAAGCCGGCAGAGCTTCTCTCCGCTTTCTCTTTAGGCAGAGGGAGCCATCACCCTGCACCGCCACACACACACACACACACACTGCAAGCAACTCTTCATGGCACTTAAAAAAGAATGAAAAAGTTTATTTGAAACTAGCTACCCACCTCCAGCAGTGGGGCCTTGCACACAGGTAGTTCTCTACCAGCCTTTACCATGAGGGTTTTTTAGACAGGCCACTTCAAATAAAAATAAAAATTGTTACTGAAACATGCATTTCTGCACAGGCAGATCGTGACCCCCTTTTGGAAGAGAAGCTTTTCTCTCTCTCCTGTCGTGAACAGCCACATACCAGGTTCCCACCTCTGAGCTGCGTCACTGCTAATTTTGATACCTTTGGGGAGTACCGGGCATTTTAGAAAACCTCCTTGTTGTGAAAAGCACATTGCGAGTGAGCTGGGGATGTGGGTGACTCTTCCAAGCTTGGTTATATGTGAGAAGCAGAAAACTATTCAGGAACTAATTCTAGCTGAGAAGAGAAGTGCTTGGTAGCCACAGATGTTATGAAGAAGTAGGATGGGAGTTGCGGGGACCAGCTTGAAGACACAGTGATATTAAGAAGATTTAGTATCTTAAATCAGTAACAGGGAAGACAAACATTTAAACTGGGATTTCCTAAAGAATTGTCACAGTTAAGAGGCATTGCACAAGCCCCCTTGAAGTGTCAGGACAGGGAAGGTTTCTCAATCTGAAGAGGTTGTGAAAGGACTTTCATGTATTTATGGTAGTCCTAAGGCTGTATAACGGGGCCAGTTCAGTGGGTGGGAAACAGTCTCGCTGGAGCTTTGAACAGAGATCCTTTTGTTCGAGATCTGAAAGTCAGTGCTATGACAACAAGTTTAGTCACAGATACTCTGTTTTTGCCTGTGGTGGCTACAGGAATTGTCTGTAATGTCAATAAAACAGAGCAGGATATGATGGTCTTTAGTTCAGATCCAATCTTTTCTGTCCTAACAAGGTACTCGCTCCAGAAGCCCAGGTTCTTCTTGTCCACCAAAACCTTGAGCAATAGTATCAGCAAGATTATGATAAAGAAATAAATAAAAAAGTCTAATTTATGAAGCAACCCTTTCAAAGCGTTAAACCATTCATAGCTTTATGACTACATATTAATCTGCTCTCATTTATTGCTTTGTAAGGCTATTTTGACAAAAGTTCATTATCAAGACTGCTAAATGCTTTTAAAGCATTGATTGGGGGAATTATTACATCACAGTGATAGACACAGTGTGTTAAGATGGATTGTAAGGCTCGGACCATCTGAAATTTCCCCCCTTTTAATTGGATCGATCCCCAGAATAAACGAAGTTTAATTGAATTTTGAGGAAAATTGAGCAGTTGTTTTCAAGTCTCTGTCAATACGCATTATTTCAATTACATGATGATAAGCATAGAGAGAGTTTGCAAACAGCCTGATCAGAGGCAGAGGCTGCACACCAGAGAGGCTCTCTGCACACGGCTGGCCTTTACTTTCTTTCTCCAGGATAAGCTTCATTTCCCACAAGCACATTGGCAAGGGCAGGGGCCCTGGTCCTGCAATACAGCCCGAGAAAATATTTCAGAGAAAATTACCCCCCAACACACACCTCTCCATTTCCCCAGCTGTCCCATTTCCCTGGGCTGGCACTCCTTCCTCAGGGTTCCCATAGTCACTTCCCTACAGAGCGGGACAAATTTTCATACTCAACCTAAGCTTTTTGTTCAAAGACCTCAAAACAGTTTGGAAACATTGGCCAAGACATGCTGGCTCAGCAAGATTTGCTGCAGTGAGATTAAGAAGCAATTGCCCCTTGCTGTCTCTCCTACTCCACTGATGGGCATTGCCACCCCCAGAGCAAAAGGACACTTGTATCCATCCTCCAYGGCTTAGGTGCAAATTCTGGCATCTCCATTGAAAGTGCTGGTGAAGGCATGTTGAAGTTAAAGGGTTGGAGTTAGCATCAGAGATGCAAGGCATTTCCAGAAGGGCAGCAGTTTCCATAGCTCACCAGCTAGATTTCACTGTCCTACACCAGTACGGCTATGCTGAACATACAGGAGCAGGGAAACTGCGGCACCCTTCTGCCACATACTGGAACAGGATCCCAATACAGTAGGACATCCCCTATAAAGGAAACAAATGTCTTTAACTTGAGGCCTTAAGCAAATTTCTGGGCTCCTTGGAAATCTTTCCTCAACTCAGATATATTCCCTCCTCCTTCACAAGCACCAGAGCTGGGCAAAAAATGAGGGAAACATGACCAGAGGAGGAAGAATGCAGTGTCACTTGGGAACGAACCACACTGATGTAGTAATGGCGAGTAAAGCGTTTCCCTGGCTCTTCATGTGTCGCTTTGAACATCCAATTAGCGGAAATTCTTTACTACAACCTTTTCCTTCTCCCTGTCTGTAAAAACCTGTTCACGGTTTGGTATCAGCCCCAGTATCCAGAGATGCTCTCCAGAAGGGTTGCTTCACCTCCTCCTGCTCTGAGGCTCCCTTACCCAACACAGCTGCAGTGCAAGAGAGGCAGTTTAGCTCAGCCACTGTCTTTCCTGTTTTCTTTCCTTGACTATCCATCCAAAAAAGAAAGACCCTCAGCTAAAGAGCCAATACCCTCTGCACAGTCATAAAACTCCCTTTCCTCCCCTGGGCATCCCCTCTCCAGTGCATTTCCCTAGCCCTGGGCAGCCAGGTGACACCCAGCTTCAGCGGGAGCCCTGGCTGCGTTCGGAGGGAGGCACGGGGCAGAGCATGCCGGCCCCGCGTACTGAGGGTCAGGATAGAGCCCTCTCGGGCGCCCCGCTGCTGCCGACAGGCTAGGCATAAAGGATGTAGCCATTGTTATGGATTCGTTAGTTATTCATTGTAACGGCGTTGATCCTAATGAATTCATTTGGTATTCATTGGCTGTCACGCACAGTTCTGTAAGTCTTCAGCTCTAATTTAGGACAATTAAAATGAAGTGTTAGCAAGCAATGTTTCCCCTGCATTGCACAATCTATAATATTTTCTTTTTAGGGGAGGGATGCAGACTAACCCAGCTCACACTGCTGATGTTATCAGGGAGTGAGATCTTACAGCTTGATCCTGCAATGCTTAATGAATTAATACAGCAGATATAATTTTCATGGGTCAGTGTGTTGTGCTGGCCTGCAGATCTGTCTAGATTAGGCCTAGAGAAAGACTAATTGAAAAATACATGTCTTGGTTTGCTTAAAAACAATAAGCAGATATCTACCAGGGAGCAATGCACAAACAAGATGCATAAAAGCCAGCCAGTGATTTGTCATATGCTTCATAGTTCATGCTGTAAATTAGACAATCTTTCATAATCACAGGGATGGGGGTGGGAGCGAACCCAATCAATTTGTCTGTAAAATTCTAAGTCCTTTTGAAAACACAATTGAAATATAATTCCTCTGTGTTTCCCAGTTAATTATCATTTACAATATTTCTGGCATCAAAGCTTTACTAGCATGGAGGGATCATTTCTTCATCACAATACCACTTTCAGGATTCATTTATCTTGTCTTTTAGACTAATTATCCCCAAATTCACCAATAGACTGTCACACTTACATGCTCCAATAAATGTAGTTTTAAATCAGCAGCTTACTTTGCTGCAGTGGTACAAGCTTTCCTGAATTGTGTCTAACTAGAGTCATTCATCTGTGATCACAACACTAAAGGGAGAACAACAACATTAAGGTTTGTATGAATGATCATGCTTATTTATATGCAAATACGTCTGACAAATCAATAATGTATGATTTAGCTGTTCACTGTGCATTAGTAGAAGTGCCGCCAGTCCCAGGTGGCGGCCTCAAAAGGATCTTCGGCTCTTCCCCCGCCCCGTTTCAGTCCCTCTTCAACCAGCTTCTCCGGTCAAGTGGCTGCAAAATCAGCTGTTTCCTCACCCATGCGCCGCTGGAGAATTAGCAGCTGCCCCGGCTGCTGCGGAGGTGATAAAGTTTGGAGAAGCAGAAAGGGCCCATGCTGCTGGCCGGGCGGTGGCTCCTGCACCCCGAGCACGTTGAGCACCCTGAGGACCCCAAGCACCCCGCGCTGGAGGGCCACGCGGACAAGGGAGCGACAGGCGCCGTGAAGGGGTGCTGTCCTGCAGGTAGCTGGGAACAGGGGCTTAGACAGGGAAAAGGTGTTCACATGGCACCTTCCAGCTTCCCATGGGCTGGGGCCTTCACAGGCTCACTCCTACAAACTTCGAACGGGTGTGAAGCATAATAACACCCTGCTTGGAGTTAGCCTGGGCCATCCAAGGTTCTCACAGCACTTCTCTGTCCCACTCCTTTTTTTTTACCCAGCGACTGCTCAGATCTGCCTCATTCACTACAGAGGCTTGGCCACGCTTGTCTGGCCCTGCTTGGCTCCTGGTGGGCAGTTTAATGGCACAGCACCTCCTCTGCAGCCCTGCACAGCCTGCCCCCAAAATTTCAACTCTCTTGTGTTCAGAAATAAAAGGGGCAGGAGAGTCAGTGGATGTAAAATACCAACGCCATTTGGTGGCACCATGTTCTCCATGTCCTACAAAGACCACATGCTGCCCAAATGTATCATGGTGTGTTTGCACCTGCCTTGGGGACTGCTAGTTCCCAAGAGCACTTTGCATTAGCAAGTTGTCAGGATCTAAGAGGGAACTGGAATAAATAAATAGTAGATATCTCTATCTTGTACCTCTGTGAGCATGGACCCTGGGCCAGATGTTGATGTGGTGTAAATGTCTGCATTTCTTCTAGATTTGCTTGTGACAGTGGTGAACTGGTCTTTCAGCTAAGGCCAGAAGCTGCTTAGGAGCCAAGAAAAAAACCCTTGCCCTTGAGCTGCTGTTATACTTCTTCCCATACTCTTCAGGCTGAGAAGGAATTGTGTCCTCCTGGCCACGGCACACTGGATAGGAAATGCCTCAAACACAGTTGGTTGGTTYGGTTGGCCAGAAACATCTAGATGCTGTGGAGAAATGTAAGAAGTTTTCTTTCTCCTTCCAGACCATCCTGAGACACCTCCAGCAAAGGATGAGGGTGGCTGGAGAAGATTGCACGGGTTCCCACATAAAGGATCCTAGCACATCCTGAAATGCCCCGTGTGCAGACTCGTCTCCCTCCCGCTCCTGCCTCCTTCCAGGTAAGCCAAGGCTGCCCTGACTCACTGACTGTCTACAGTCAGCAGGGCCAGGAGCTGTCTCACTTCTCCAGATACACCCAGGCACCTCTAGCAGCTCTTGCCTTTGAGGTCATGAACCTCCACACTCCAGCATCTCATTGCTCAGCAAAACCCCTCTGAGCTCCTGTTTGCCATGACAGGTGAAAAGAAGAGCAACCTGAGCGAATGCTGTGCTGTACACTCTGTCCCAGGGATAAATTGCTCAGTTATTGCCAGCTTAGGAAGCCCTACTCAGAAAGCTGTGAAAGCAAGCAAGAAATCCCAGTGTACACAACGCTGGAGGGACGAGGGGAGGAGTAGGCTTAATGGCCTGCATGAATTGTCAAGTAAACCCTCTGCAGACTTCAGCATCTTCAGTGGCACATTCTCATTCTGACACAGAAGCGACATTTATAGGTCRTAACTCTGAGGAGCAGTTGGTCTCTYTGGCACTATTACACTTAAATGTGAAGGGCTTCATCTGCTGACTATCACAGTGGAAAAGGCAAGTTGAGCAGTTAAAGTAACAGTTCAGGAAGATCCCCCAGGGATGGAATGAGCAAAAGAGAATAATCAGGCATTTTCACAACTTGCCCCTGTAGTGTATTAGTTTCTGGTAACTAAGCTGCTTTTAGCTTTCCTGGTTTATTTTTAACCAGGTCTATAGAATATTTGGCGTGTATTCCTATTGAATTTATAATTATAGTTGGCTATCTAACTAAATAGTCTACGGATCTGTGTGGTAGGAAACCTGTTGTATAGATGTGTTTGTGTGTGTGCGCACATGCACAAACGTGCACAACCGCACACGCCTGCCCTCACACATAGAGTCTTAAAAAAGCTAGTCAGAGATTGAATTAGCTTAGAAATGGAGCATCTGCACAAGCAATAATTTCATTACTGGGGAAAGCAGGAAACTGTGTTTCTCAATGAAGCTCAGATTATGAATCCGGTCATTTGCATTGGAATTTTAATAGGTTTGTACAAAAAAGGACTGGCACGCATCACGTCTTCTTTGAATGTGGTCTAACACAAGGGAGATGTTGCATGCACTCACGCACACACTGGGCAGTGTACGAGGCTGCGGTGTGCGATAAGGCAAGCACCCCCTGTCCTGTGAATGGGAACCAGGTAAAGCGTGGGAGCCTGTGCAGTGCTTGGCCGTTTTCTCCACTTAGATATCTGTCACTGGAGTGACTAACTTGGTGACTGAGGAGGAAGAAGATCATTGCTTTAAACAACTTAGTATCAGTGCCGTGGCCATGCTTTGCGCTAGGTTAGGAATGCTGCCTCTAAAACGATTCCTGCCAAGGCCACGGGAAGCGGATCTGTGTTTGTGTGGCCTGAGCAAAAGCTGGTGACTGGAGCTATACTGTAGCAGTGACAAAACGAAAGCCAAGGCTCCAAGGCTTGGATCAGTCCCTGAACCATTGCTGTGCTGAACTGAGATTTGAGGTTCTTCCAGTAATGAGGAGCAGGGATTTTATGAGTGGGTCAAGTGGATAAAGCACTACAGAAAAAGGAGCAATACTTTCCCACATGGGATGGATCTCAGATACTGTGCAAGCCCCATTTTCCATAGGGATGAAGTAGCTCTTGCTTTTATATATCATTTTCCCCTCTCATCAACCCAAGCTGGCTCACACAGGAGGAATCGGCAGCTGTTGCAATAGTCCTGCATTTTGGGCGATGCTTTTCCTGTGAGCATCGTGCCTCCCTGCAGTCCTGCCAGGCTGCCGTGGCAGTGCGGAGTGGCCTCCCTACATGCAGAAATGCTCCTCACCCACCTCGGGCAGCATGGAGAGTGAGACTACAACTCCCAGCAGCCCCAGGAAGGAACAGGATGAGATTTTAAGCGGAGGCTTGTTTCTCTTCCCTAACAAATGGCACTTGAAAATCCAATCTCCGATTGGCAGGTTATGTCTTTTGTTTTAATTAGCACTGAAGAAGTTTGCAAGAATGGGAAAAGACATTCATTTCATCATCTCTGCAAGAGATTTTGTCGGGAGACAGATACACACAGAAATCAAGCAGTTTAGCTCACATCTCAGCCTGCCTAGGCTTTTCCTGCAGGGTGCTTACTAATATGAAATATTAAAAGTGCCATGTCCTTTCCTTCACATATTTCTTCATATTCAGTCTGGCCACTCAATTGATATGTAAATAAAGTGTACCACCACTCTATAAAATGCAGATACCCTGTATTATTTAAGCTGCGAAGGCGATGCATCATCCGTTATGTGGCTCATTGGGGGAGCCCTGCTGTGTATTTGGCAATAAAACCTCAGAGCGCCTCATCAGAAACAGCAGTTGGTCCAGGGGAAGTTCATTTATGCATGAAATATTCACAGAGCAACAATGCAAACCTTAAACATCAGTAATTGTTAGATTTCTATTGCCTCTAACTAGTGTCTCTAAATTATTGCAAAAGACCAGCCAATTTGCAAATTACATATATTTGTCATGCTCTTGTACCTTTAGTGAACAGACCATAATGGTGATAGCATTTTTAATGTACACAGTCACTGAGCTTCCTTTGGATAGCTAGCCAAAGACTAGCTCTTTAATGGAAAGAGCTGGCCAGGTTTCTGGAGAAAGTCCCTGATATATTAACTGACTCATTGCCTGCGATTTTCCCAAATGTTTATCTCCAGCTTTTAGTTTATGAAGAAACTTCATCCAAGAGGCCCTCCCACTCTCTGAATACCTTGGAGAAAATCTGTCTGATCACGTTACTAGAAACATGCAGAGACCATGGTATGAACAAAGCTGGTACAGGTTTTTGCCCGGGTTCTGCAATTCAGTCCTCGCTGCTAGGAGATAACCTTGCCCAATGGTTTTGTAACTTTGGAGGGGGAACACCTCTGGAAAAATCTGCCTGAGGTCCCATGTTGAAAACCACCGGGCAGACTGAATGCCTCATGTAATCCCCTCGAAGGCTGCAGAGTCACRCCAGGGAGGACTGACACCTGGGGAGAGGTCTGTCTGTGCCACCCTTTGGCATGCTCTGAAATGAGAAAGCAGATAAGCAGATCTACTTGCTTGGAGCTGTGCTGGGATTAGCAATGGACACTGATCCAAGAGTTTATGAAATGCTCTCTATTTCAAGCTGGGGATTTTTCAACTGCCTTTAGCCATGTAGAGCATGAAGACTGCCCAGTAACCACAGGCCTTTTATAGGACTGGGGGCTCCTAGCCGTGTCCGTCATGTGCGTGCTGTAATGCTCATCTCCATGCCGTCTACCCTTTGACAAGACCAGCCAGAGCACGGCCAGCGCAAAGGGACACTCTCTGCTGGGAGCCAAGTACTGCCACAGCAAGTGAGGATTTCATTTAATACCTTCAGATTCATTAATATCCCTCCCTGCAAGACCCAAAATAACAACCAGGAGATCAAAGGGTCAGTTAACACTCACAATCTCTGATCTATCAGCAGATTAATTTCTGAGTTGCTTTATGACCGGGTATTCCCCATAAAAGGTGTAGAAGGAAAGAGCTCAGTCCCCGTCTTTCCACTTCCCGGTTAATGTTTAACAAAAGTCTTTTTATGTGCTCTTCCATTTAATACAGTAATAAAATATAGCATCACCTTTGACAAATCTCTTCCTCCTCACAACGGAAAGGGCATATTTCCCCAGTCGACAGCATGTTGTTTTACCTTTTACGCTTTATGTCTCTTTGGGAATGGAATCTCCTCCATCAGGCTGATAAAACACAATCTCCTTTCCCCAGGCATATTGGTCCCACAGGAGGAGTCAATAGCCCTGTGGAGGACAGAGGAAGAAAGCATCCTTTCTGGCCGTGYGAGGTGGGTGGGCGATGCCTGTCTTGCTCTCCCAGAAGGAGTCAACGGCTCTGACGGCATTTCCTCCTCCCTCCCAAGTCTCAGAGCAAACTCGACGTGGGGTTCAGTCCACTCTACATAAAACTAGTTGCTTGATGGACAACCAGTGTGCATGCTTTGGAGAGCTTTTTGTGCCTCTGGGTAGTGTAGAATCATCCCAGAAATTGCAGGTGTGGGATCGAAATTCTCCTGCACGGTGCTTTTGGAGGGAGAGCAGCCCCACAGCTGCCAAGTTCACTCTGGGTTCAGAAGACATGATCGCAGTGCCTGATTTTGCAAATGGTTGTTTTAAGTTCACCTT